>NW_007260578.1:99074-100922 GCF_000164805.1 Carlito syrichta | reverse complement strand
TGGAGCCCAGCAGGTCGACGCTGGGGTGGCCATGAGTGTGCCACTGCACTCCAGTCTGGGAGATGGAGTGAGCCTCCAACTCAAAAAAAAAAAAAAAATTATTAGGAGGGCTGGGTGTGGTGGTTCAAGCCTGCAATCCCAGCACTTTGGAAGGCCAAAGGTGAAAGGACTGCCTGAGTTCAGGGGTTCAAAACCAGCCTGTCAACTTGGTGAGACCTCATCTCTACAATAAATCAAAAAATTAGCCGGGCATGGTGGCGCATGCCCGTGGTTCCAGCTACTTGGAAGGCTGAGGTGGAAGGCTTGCCAGAGCCCAGCAGGTTGAGCCTGCAGTGGCCTTGAATGTGCCACTGCACTCCAGCCAGGGTGACACAGTAAGACTCCAACTCAAAAAATATAAAATAAAATAACTAAGGACACGTTAACATATTAATTTAATATAAATTAATATAAAACTCTGATTATATCACTTTTATGGTTCTATTTACATATTAATTTAATATAAATTAATATAAAACACTGATTATATAGCTATTATAGCCACCATTTTTAAAAATTCTGCAAAGAGACAAACAAGGAACCTTTATTACTCTAGGGTAACCACTGTCACTATTTGGTGTACTGCTTCTGGGCCTTTTTCCTCTCAGAACTGTAAGCATGTCGCATATGCCATTTGCATCCTAATTATTTCCTCTTTTAAATTCTACCCTGTGAGCATTTTCTCACTTAGCTGGTCTTCATAATAGTCACTTCCAATAATTACATAATCGTCTACTCAAGACTACTGCCCACAAGAAGCACCTAATAAACACTTAATGAATGAGTAAAGCACACACCGTTATCAACCAGATCATTGCCCACTTATACATTTTTAATGAAAAATATCTAAATTTATATCTTTTTGCATATCCTGTTTTCCACAAATGCTAGACAACGCTATTACAATAATGGATTCTATATCTGCCAATGCATGACACGGCAGGAGATAAGCACTATGTTTTGTTTACAAACAACAAATCTTCCCAAAGAAATCTGAACCATGACGGAAAAACAAAACCGTGGGCTGGCTTTGTAATCATCGAGGTGGGTGGAAGAATGGCATGGCACGTAAGCAAATGGTAAAAACTTCAAACAAATGTTTGGTAAAAATTTCAAACAGATCAGGACAAACAGACCTCCCTGCCGGCAGCGACTATGGTCACCGGTTTCTTGTATACTGTTTTTTTCTCTTTCTTCTAACCCAGAGGTCCAAGGAGCTCCTCGTGCATGTTCTTCCAGTGACATTTTATCCAAATATGACTGCACACGTGCACACACCCACACCTCCTTCTGCACAAACAGCCCCACACACCCCACTCTGCAGCCCGCGTCGGATGCTCCCAGCTCCGCACCCACAGGTCCGCCTGAGCCACGAACCAGCGCCTCTGCCGCATTCCCTAGCTGAGCACGCCGTCATCTCTTTAGCCGTCTCCCACAGGGGGCCGGCCATCTGTTTCCAGACTCTGGCGAGGCCACCACGACCTAGCGTGCCCGAGCACCCAGGGAGGGCGCCTGAAAGACCAGCATCGAGAAGCGTCCCGCTAAGGCAGACACGAGGTCTGCCTGCCGTTCTGACAGCCCCGGCCCTCCCAGGGCCCCCGGCCGCCTCGGTCCCAGGCACAGGGGCCGGCCCGGGGCTCCGGCCGCCGCGCGGCCCTCGAGCGAGGCCGCCGGGCCGCCGAGCCCCGGGGCCGCGGCGTCCGGCCCCACGCCCGCTGGCCCAGCTCGCTCACCATTGGAGCGACTGCCCGACTCGTTCTTGCAGTACCCGCAGCGGTAGGAGTCCTCGCCCTGGAAATACTCCACGAC
>NW_007260578.1:87224-99054 GCF_000164805.1 Carlito syrichta | reverse complement strand
TGGCACCCGTGCCCCCCAGCTCCGGGTTTGGGCCGGGCCTCCGCACGCTCCGTCGCGGTCCTTCCCGCAGCTGCGCGTCGTCAGCCCCATTTCACAGGCGAGGAAACTGAGGCTTGGAGGCCGTGATTCGCCCCAAGTCATTCCCGTCAGGTCTTGGCTTGAAAGTGAGCGGGGCAGGCCGCCTGACCCCATGTAGGTGACTGGCTGAAGCTCCTTCCAAACCAGCTGGTAGTCCGTGGATACTGGAACAGAGACAGGCATTCTGTGAATGGCGGGGGATCGCGAATTGAAGAACACAGCTCTTTTAATGGAGACCAACTTAGAGCCAGCTGCTTTTGTGTCACTTTAAGCCCAGTGCCACATAATCTCATAACTTTTACAGAGACGTTGGAAATAGATTTCTTAATGTAAAACTTTAAAATATTTTAACTTCAAAAGAATTCTTTTTAATGTTGCAGGCCAAACAAAACATTTCTAGAGGGTAACTTCAGCCCTTGGGGCTCCTCTTTGCAGGAGGATTTCTTAGGAAATAACAGTCTGGAGCAAAATATAAAAATGAGTATCTCCAACAAGTCAGTATTCCTTAATCTTACCTTCTTTGTGCACAATTTAAACTTGTCTGTCCTTACAGTTTTCCCAGTCAACAATAAAGTTGATTATGCAATATTTTTAAAAGTGCAATGTTTAAAAAAGTGAAATTATGAAACCCAGGGAAACAAAGGTAACCTTTTGAGGTCAGTTTCAACATTTTTGACCCCAAGCTCCACTTTTTTGCATATGTTCCTATGGGTGGCTTTGTGGCTTGTTATATGCCAAGCATCACTTGTGCCTCAGACAAGGAAAATGAGTGGCCGTGCAGTATACAGGAGGTTCTCAGGGCCCCTCTGACTTTCTCCAGCTCCTCCACCTTTTAAGACTTGAGGCTCCTTGCTGCATCTCAGTATTCATGTTCTTAAGATGGGCTTCATCCATTTCTTTATTTATGACAGAGTTGATTCCCGGACCTTTCCCAGACAGGCTTTTGTTTTGAATGAAAGCAAGGGCCTGTGGAGTGAACCGGAAAGAGCAGAATGTCATGCTCTGGACAGAAGGCAGTAGGCTTTTGGATCTTATATTCTTATTCTGCTTCACTTCCATCACTTTAATTGTATTCTTATCCTGCTTCACTTCTGTCCCTTTAAAGGCTCAACCTTATGCCAAGTCCTAGACCAACCTCATCCAGGGCACTCCAGAACATGCCAGCCTTGAACTATAATGAGATATCCAAAAGTCTTAGGCATATGTGTTAACTTACTTAATCCTTTTAGCAACTTCACAAGATAGAAAATGTAGACCAGAGATGTTGAATAACTTGCCCAAGATCATACAACTAGTAGGGAACATATAGGAGGGAGAAAAAGTAATACAAATAAAAGAGGTTGAAGTGGAAAAGAGATCAACAAATACTAGGTTTGGACCTATGTGGAACAGTGGTTCCTAGATGTGTCTTACTGAAGGTCAGAGGTAGTTTTCATCTTCCAAGGCCAAATGAGGAAGGGATAAAAAAGGCAAAACTTCATTTGGTTTCCCTCATTTTTAGGGAGGAAGAGAGCACTCTTAGAATGTTATTTAGTTTATGAGATGTTAGCAGTAGACAGTTGTCCCTGCTTTGAATTTTCTTACTTGGTAGAATAAAATGTTGGTAACACTATGTTCAGTTTCATTAATACTTTTTATAATATCAGATGTGAGCCGGGCTCGGTGGCTCAGCTTGTAATCCCGCGCCTTGGGAGGCTGAGGTGAGTGGATTGCCTGAGCCCGCGGGTTCAAGACCCGCCTGGGCAACTTGGCAAGACCTCATCTCTACAGTAAGTCAAAAATTTAGCCGGGCGTGGTAGCGCGCACCTGTAGTTCCAGCTACTCGGAAGGCTGAGGCAGAAGGATCGCTGGAGCCCAGCAGATCGAGGCTGCAGTGGCCGAGAGCGGCCACTGCACTCCAGTCTGGGCGACAGAGTGAGATTCCAACTCAAAAAAAAAAAATTAATATCAGATGTGATACTGAGTTTGCAAATCACAAGTGTTCAGTGATGTGAAGGATCTTTACATGGTGACAGTAGGCTCAGTTCATGTTTCTTAAAGGGAATAAAATGAAACACATTCTCCCTCTCCACCAAAGAAGGTGTTATGAGTAGATGAGACTGAAGGCAAGCCAGAGGAAAAAAGTTAAGATACAGATTATTTGAGGGCAGAGAAGAGGGGCACTCTAAGAAGGGGGAGTGAGTTGTAACAGCAGAGGCAGAGAGGTGGGTAGGAGCACCAGGGAGTCTCAGGTGTCAGTGCCATTCTGGAAGATGCTCTCTGCAGGCCACCCACTATTGGGAGGCCTTGATTGAGCCCCTTTCCTTTACTGTCTGGGCCTGGCTCTCCAATGTGGCAGATGCTAAGCCACATGTGGCTACTGAGCACCTAAAATTTGGCTAGTGCAACCGGGGAACTGAATTTCCTCTTTTATCTAAGTTAATTTGAAATCTAAAACTACAGCAGCAAAATAACACGAAGCAGGATAAATACCTAAAAAATCTACACATAGGCATGTCATATGTAAACTTCAGGAAGTCAAAGAAAGAAAATTCTTGAGAGAAACCAGAGGGAAAAAAGAAACTTTATGTATAGTGGAGCAAGGATAGGAATTACACCAGACTTCTCTTCAGAAACCATAGAAGCAAGAAGAGAGCAGAGTAAAATAAAGTAGTAAAAGAACAAAAAAGCCTAGAATACTGTATCTAGAGAAATTATCCTTCAAAAATGAATGAGAAGTAAAGACTTTCTTAAACAAAAATAAGATTTTGTTGCCAGTAGACCTGCTTTGCAAGAAATACTGAAGAAATTATTCAAAAAAGAAGGAAAAAATATGTCAGAAATTTGAACCTGCATAAAGAAAGGAAGAACATTAGAGAAGGAATTAATGGAGGTAAAATATTTTTTAACCTTAATTCATATAAAAGCAGCTGAATAAAAATAATAATAATAACTCATATTCAGTAATTATAGCTTATGTCTAAATAATATGGTCATCACAACTAATGGAAATAAATGACAGCAGTGTTTAAGGTATGGGAGGTAGAAACTGGAAATATTCTTTTGTAAGTTACACGCATTACCCATGAGGTGGCGTGATGTTATTTGTAAGAGAACTTGGATTACTTATAAAAGTATACTGCAAATTTAGAAGCAGTCATTTTAAAAAGTGGAAAAAAAATATAGTTGATTTGCTAAAAGAGGACAAAAAAATGGAATCATATTAAATGCTTAACTTGAAACCAGAGAGTCTAGCCACTCCAACTCAAAAAAAAAAGACTTCACAGCACAGAAAATTTGAGATAAAGAGGAGCATCACACAAAAAGAGGTCAGTTCTCTACCAGAAAAAGAATAGAGACAAAAAAGGAAAAAAAAGCAGCAAATAGAAAACAGTAACAAATATGGTAGATATTAATTCAGCTATATCAATAATCATTGTAAATGTCAATGATCTCGAGACACCAGTTGAAAGAGACTGAACATGGATTTTAAAAAAACAGACTATAAGAAAACAACCTTAAATTTAAAAATACAGACAGACTAAAAGTAAAGGGATAAAGAAAGATGAATCATGCTAACACTTATCAAAAGAAACCTGTTATTGCTGTATTAATTTTTTTTTTTTAAAAGACCAGGCTCGGTGGTTCAGTCTGTAATCTCAGCACTTTGGGAGGTCAAGGTGAGTGAATTGCCTGAGCCCGTGGGTTCGAGACCAGCCTGGGCAACTTGATAAGACCTCATCGCTACAGTAAAATAAAAAATAGCCAGGTGTGGTAACACACGTCTGTCGTTCCGGCTACTTGGAAGGCTGAGGTGGAAGGATCGCAGTAGCACAGCAGGTTGACACTGGAGTGGCTGTGAGCATGCATGCCACTGCACTATAGCCTGGGCAAAGGAGTGAGACTCCAACTCAAAAAGAAAAAGACTTCACAGCAAGGAAAATTCGAGATAAAGAGGACCATCAAACAAAAAGAGGTCAGTTCTCCAAGAAGAAATAATAATCCTTAATGCATATCCACCTAACAACAAAGTGGCAAAATATATCAGGCAAAAATGATAGAACTGCAAGGAGAAGTCAAGGAATCCACTATTATAATAGCAGATGTCATCACCCCTCTATTAATAATTGACAGATGCCGCAGGCAGAAAATCATTAAGGACACAGTTGAATTACACAGCACCATCAACTAGATCTAATTGGCATCTGTAGACGTCTTCGTATAATAGCAGAATACACATTCTTCTCAAGCTCACCCAGAACATTTACCCAAATAGACCATATTCTGGGCCATAAAAAAAACCACCTTAACAAATCTTAAAGAATAGAAATCCTACAGTGTATACTCTTTGACTATTATGAAATTGAACAAGAAATTAATAGCAGGAAGATATTAACCAGGCACAGTGGCATGCACCTATATTTCCAGCTACTTTGATGACTGAGGTGGGAGAATCACTAGAGTCCAGGAACTTGAGACCAGCTTGGGCAACATAGCAAGACTCATCTCAAAAAAAAAAAAAAAAAATGATAGCTAGAAAATTCAAATTCCACAATACTCAGAGATTAAACAACACACTAATATATAACACTTGGATCAAAGAACTCTCAAGAAATTTAGAAATACATTGAACTCAATGAAAATAAAACTACAACTTAAATTTGTGGGATGCAGTGAAGGCAGCACTTAGAGGGGCATTTATGGCATTAAAAGCCTATATTAGAAGTATGAGATCTAAAATCAATATGTGTCTACCTTAGGAAACTAGCGAAAGAATAAAAATCTAAAGCAACACAAAAGAAGAAACAATACAAATTAGAGTAGAAATCAATGAAATCAAACACAGGATATCAATAGAGAAAAACCTATGAAACCAAAAGCTGATTCTCTGAAAAAATTAAGTCAATAAACCTCTAATAAGGTTAATTAAGAATAAAAAGGCCGGCCAGGCTCAGTGGCTCAGCCTGTAATCCCAGCGCTTTGGGAGGCCGAGGTGAGTGGATTGCCTGAGCCCACGGGTTCGAGACCCTCCTGGGCAACTTGGTGAGACCTCATCTCTACAATAAATCAAAAATTAGCTGGGCATGGTAGCGCACGCCTGTAGTTCCAGCTACTTGGAAGGCTGAGGCAGGAGGATCGCCGGAGCCCAGCAGGTCGAGGCTGCAGTGGCCAGGAGCGGCCACTGCACTCCAGTCTGCGTGACAGAGTATGACTCCAACTTAAAAAAAAAAAAAAAGAATAAAAAGGCCAGGTATAGTGGCTCACACATGTAATCCCAGCACATTGGGTGGCTGAAGCAGAACTGCTTGAGCCTAGGAGCTCAAGACCAGCCTAGGCAATATAGTGAAACCTCACCTCTGCAAAAAAATCAAAAAGTAAGTAGATATGGTAGAACATGCCTGTAGTCCCAGCTACTCAGGAGGCTGAAGTGGAAGAACTGCCTGAGTCTGGGAGGTCAAGGCTATGGTGAGCCATGATCATGCCTCTGCATTCTAGCCTGGGCAACAGAGTGAGACCACACCTCAAAGAAGGAAGAAAAGACTTAAATTCAGTCAATAATAAGTAACCTTCAAAAACAGAAGCACCAAGCACAGATGGGTACACTTTAAGTTCTAATAAACATTTAGAGATTTAAATACCCAAATTCTTTTAGTCTCTTCCAGAAAATAGGAAGAAAGGAAATAATTTCTAATTCATTTTTATGAAGCCAACATTACCCTAAGAGAAAAACCAAAGACACTACAAGAAAGGAAAACTACAGACCAATATTGCTCACAAGCATAGATGCAAAAATCCTCAACAAAATAATTGGCAAACTGAATACATCAAAGTATCAGTACAACAAGGTATAAAAAGAAGTATATACCACCACCAAGTAGGATTCAATCTAGGTATGCAAGACTAGTTCAACATTAGAAAAGCAATTAAAATCCATCACATCAAATCTAAAGAAGAAAAGTTACATGATCATATCAATAGATAAATATTTGACAAAATTTACCACCATTCTTGATAAAAATTCAGCAAACTAGGAATACAGGGAAACTTTCTCAGCTTAATAAAGAATATCTACAAAAATCCTACAGCTAACATTGTATTTATTTATTTTATTTATTTTGATTTTTATTTTTTTGAGTTGGAGTCTCACTCTGTCACCCAGACTGGAGTGCAGTGGCCGCTCCCGGCCACCGCAGCCTCGACCTGCTGGGCTCTGGCGATCCTTCCGCCTCAGCCTTTCCAAGTAGCTGGAACTACAGGCGTGTGCTATCATGCCCAGCTAATTTTTGATTTATTGTAGAGATGAGGTCTCGCCAAGTTGCCTGGGCGGGTCTTGAACCCGCGGGCCCTGGCAATCCACTCACCTCAGCCTCCCAGTTTTATTCAACATTATACTGGAAGTCCTAGCTAATATAATAAAAAGACAAGAAAGGGAATTGTAAGGTATATAGAATGGGAAGGAAGAAATCAAACTGTTGACAGATGATATCATTGTGGAAAATTCCTAAGAATTAAAACTCCTAGAACTAATAACCAATTACAGCAAGGTTGCTGCATATAGCCTTGTTAATATGCAAAAGTCAATTGCTTTCCTATATATCAGAAATGAACTCTTAGAATTTGAAATTTAAAACAGTACCATTTACATTAGCACCAATAAAAGAAATACTTCAGTATAGATCTGACAGTGTGAACAAGATGTGTGTGAGAAATACAAACCTCAAATGAAATAAATCAAAGAATGAAATAAATTGAGAGATAATCTGTGTTCATTGATGATGAATATTAAAATGTCAGTTCTTTTGAAATATCTATCTGCAAAACCTATAATATAATAGCTTGCTTGACATAAGTAACTTCATTTTGTAACAGATCTTCCATCTTAACCTAGAAATAACCCCCTTGTGTAACCTTCCCGTAATCACATCACACACCCTCAGTCTTGTTCCCCTCAGTGCTTGGAAACCCCCTAGTTGCAAATTCCATGGCTATCTGTACCCTTCTGCAACCAAATGTTCTGCCAAGAAAATGTAAATCAAACTGTACAGCTTATATAATTTCTGCCTTTATATGCCCCCTATTCACTCTTTTCAGGGTCAAGAGATCTTTTTGGCACTAGCCATTCTCAACCGCCAGCTATTAAAGGACTCATAGTTTGACCTTCAGTGTGTTGGTGTCTCCTTTCTCGCAATCTGGCTATAACACTTTACAACTTGATCTTCAGATTCAGTGCAATCCCAATCAAAATTTCAGTAAGTTATTTGGTAATTAACAACAAACTCATTAAAAAATTTGTATGGGGCAACCCCCCAGGTCCTTTCTCACTGTGGGAGCTTTTTTTGTCCTCTCAATAAATCCTGCTTTCTCACTTAAAAAAAAAAAGTTTGTATGGAAAGCCAAGAGACCCAGAATAACCAAAACAACATTGAAGGAGAATAGAATTGGACATTTGACACTACCAGACTTGAAGACTTACTATAAGGCTACAGTCATCAAGACAGCATATTGGTAGAAGAACAAACAGATAAATGGAACAGAGTATACAGCCCAGAGGTAGACCCATACAAATGTAGTCAGCTGATCTTGGACAAAGGCAATTCAATGAAAAGGTAATAGTCTTTTCAACAAATGATGCTGGAACAACTGGACATCCACATACAGAAAAGTACATCTAGACACAGTCTGTGTACCTATTATTAAAAAATTCGCCTGGGCAGGGAGACCTCATCTCTACAGTAAATCAAAAAAAAAAAAAAAAATCAGCCGGGTGTGGTAGCACACGCCTGTAATTCCAACTAAAAAAAAAAATTTACTTAAAATGTGAAATGCAAAACTATAAAACATAGGAGAAAGTCTAGTTGACCTTGGGTTAAGTGAGGACTTTTTAGATAGAATACCAAAGACATGAGCCATGAAAGAAGAAAATTAAGGTGTACTTCATTAAAACTTAAATCTGATGTGGGTACGAACATATAATAATGCTATAGAAAAGCAAGTATCATCATTTCCTGCACTTTAAAATTTTTGTCTTACAATTTTTAGTACTATTTTTTGCTCATCCTGAATTTCATAGAAGGGTAATGAAATTAAAACAACATCAGAAGGTAGTCCAATTATTATTGTATGAGACAAAATATATTTTCCATGAGTTTTAGATAAAATTCTGGGTAAGCAGGAGATAAAATTGTTTCAGTAGGTCCTCTAATATCTCCTCCACATAATAATGAAAGCACAAAGAAATACAGTCATATGATCAGTCACAGAGAGGCAGAGGCTAAACAAATCTCTTATCTCGTCTCACAGAACAGGACCAGTCTCATTATCTTTTCCTAAGCTACTTTCTGGTAAAAACAGGTGTGTATAAAGACCTCTTCCAATACTAGGAAATAATTTCATCCATTGCAGCACTAAAGAAGAAAAAAGGTATTAATAGCATCTCAGATTCAGTATCAGTCCCAAGAGAACATAGCTCAACTTTCCACTATTGAATTTGAAGTATGTACTTATACATGTCTAATTATAAGCAATATTTACAAAAATTGGTGATAAATTGAACATGAGTGATTGTTTAGCAGCCCCTCTTATTAAGCACCAAGAAGATGAATTGTTAATTATGTAAAATTGTTTCTTATAGATTCCCAAAAGAATATTCCTAAGAGAATTTTACAAGATTCCTTTTAAAATAGTGAAGTTGTGAAAATTTTGAAGGCTGCTTCTGCACTTCTGAATTTCTCTGGGAAATAACATGAACATAAAGGAATTTTGGGGGGGAAGGGACAAAATTGTAGATTAATATCCCAAGATAGTGAAAATAAATAAATGTTTGTAACCTGAGATCAAAAAAAAATTCGATATTTATTCATTTGAGAACAAACCACAGTTTACAATGTCCTCTACCATATTCAACAGCTATCAGTGCTTATGGTATTCCAGACAATTTTATCAATATTAAAAATGAGAAAAAGATAAACATATAGGAAAGTAAAATTTATATTTTTATTCTTGTCATAGCAGAGTATCTGTTAAATCCTTATTTAATTTCACTTGGAAAAGTCAGCTGTTTTGGACACAGGCAAGGGCAATAAGACTAGCAAATGAAAGTCCCCCTTGTTGACCATGATCTCTGCCCCACCTTCCCAGGATACTAGAAAAGTGAATTTGGTCTTGTTTTCTTCCACTGTTTATCCCAAGTAGCAATGGTAAGTGTGAGAAGAGCTGAGGTGATCTGACTGCTATCTTACATTACCTACTAGAAGTACCTGCAGTTCTAAGAAGCATTTAAGTAGGCAGGCTTGTACTGGCATAGTTATACAAAATTGAAAACCACTCCTCCTGCTGTCACTTATTTTACTCCACCTGAGTTCTTGACGAGTACATCTCCATCATATAGGCCATCTTCCTGAGATCAAGAAAAGTTCATGCTTCCAAACATATTTATTATCAAAATAATACAATTATGTCCATGATTTGGTAGACTAAACTTCTGTGTAGTCCTTCATTGGTAATCAGTAACTGAATTTTTAATTTCTTTCAAACTTTAAAAAAGCTTTAGTGATCAAGGCAAGAGCTAGGAGTACCATTTTCACTATATTTTGCTGCTAATGGTGGTGCTAAGTTGACCTGCTTTTACTTTCCTTGTAATTCATTTTGTTTCTTGACAGAGAATTATTTATTATTATATTATATTATGTTCATTTATTTATTATTTTATGTTCATTTATTTCTAATATGCTATATTTTGTTTTATTCTCTACTTTGAGTCACACAAAAAAACCAAAAATATAGCATATGAATTTGTTAAGTGAAATGTGATAAGTGAAAGTGTTTTGCTGAATTTAAAGCAAAAATCTCTATTTGAAAGGACTATCTCTAATACGCTGGAATCAAACTTCTCAATGAACAGAGGGATGAAAATTAACACAATTAAATTAGGATAAAAATACAAAAGGTCACAAAAAAAGAGATGTTAAATTTGTAGAAAGTACATCAGATATATGGTCCTGTACATGTATGCATGTGTGTGAATATCTGTGTGTATGCATATATAGAGGAATTGGAGGAAAAGCTCTCTTGTGCATCAGTATTTTCAAAAATAGAGCTACTCTGTCAAATGTCCTACTTTCTGTATTTTGAGAGAGCCTTTGTATTTTAAGAGTCTCCATATTTTTCTGCCTATAAGTTATTCCAACATACATACACAGCAGGTGAGAAGTTAGACATTCTTCAGGCAAGCAATAAAGTTATGTAACACATGAACACATTTTAAAATTAAGGAGGAATGTCTACAACTAATATATAAATAATGAACATTCAGGCTATTATTTTGACTATAATCAGTTGGTAAAATATAGAACACATGTTTATGATAAAGTGTATATTTCTATTTTTGAAAATAATTAGTACTGGATTGAGGCCTTTAAGTGAGTTGATTTAAAAATGTAATTTCATAGTAAATAATGGGAAAAGAGTATGATTTGGGAAAAAGAGTATGATAATGAGAAAAGAGAGATCCTATTAAAGACACAAGAATACATAAACATCAATTTATGTATAATAAAATTTAGGATAGAATTGCATTATTCACTAATTCTTAGCAAAAACAAAACCAAACACTTGTATTGAACTTACAGTGTGACTGGTACTATCCTACAGACTATATTTGCACAAACTTAATTAGCCCCCACAACAACAACCCTATGAGAAAAGTACTGTAATTATTCACAATTTATAGATGAGAAAGCAAGTACAGAGAGAACTCAAACAGTTTAGTTCCAGAGTTTATGATCTTAAGCAGACTCTTAAGCATTGATTTTTGTCTACATTGAGTTATGTTTTCAACAAAAATATACAAAAGTAAACAATGATACCTTTCACTTATATTTGATTTTGAAGCATCCTTACCAAATACATATAAATTATCCAAAGACTTCAATTATTTTCTCAGATCATTTAATCTTTTCATCTCAAACCACTCCCTTTATAAGCACCTAACACCTAATGTATCAGTACTGTTGTCAATGTCCTTTCATTGTTTCTCCAAAAGCAAATTACTTAAAGAAAGGGAATACTGTGATTGACATTAGTTCAAGAGAATATATAGGCCATTAACATAGCAAACTTCAGTGTAAAAGAGTGTCTAAAAAACATGTTACGAATCTCCTGTCTTATCCATTACTTGCTCTTAATTAATTCCAATTTATTCCAATAGTCATGCTAATTGATTCCATGTGTCTTCAGGGATGTCAACACTTTTGTAACAGACCTAATAGGATATATGTTCTTGTGAATGGGAAATAGTTATGTGAAGTGAATCTCTGAAAAACTACAGAAAACCCAGGGAATGATTACATATATATGAAAAAACCAGTTACTACGTGAAGGCAAACAGCTGGCAAGGAAACATCTAAAAAAGTAAAAGAACAGAGGTACAATTAGCAGTGACAGTAATGATCCAAAACAGATGTTGAACACAATTAGGCAGGCATATAGCAATCTTGGCTACGGAATGTCTTTTCTCCTTAAATTTGCCACATATAATCACTGCCTTTTTATATGATGAGTATTCATTAGAATTTTTAATTCTATTTTAACTTAATTTTATTTATTCATTATATTTATTGATTTTGAGTTGGAGTCTCACTCTGTCACCCAGGCTGGAATACAGTGGCACGCTCATGGCCACCACAGCCTCGATCTGCTGGGCTCAGGTGATCCTTCTGTCTCAGCCTTTCAAGTAGCGTGCACCACCAGATCTGGCTAAATTTTTTATTTATTA
>NW_007260578.1:82545-87181 GCF_000164805.1 Carlito syrichta | reverse complement strand
GAGTCAGAGTCTCACTCTGTCACCCAGACTGGAGTGTAGAGGCACACTCACAGTCACTGCAGCCTCAATCTGCTGGGCTCAGGCGATCCTTCTGCCTCAGCATTCCAAG
Organism: Carlito syrichta; assembly: GCF_000164805.1. Classification (NCBI taxonomy): domain Eukaryota; kingdom Metazoa; phylum Chordata; class Mammalia; order Primates; family Tarsiidae; genus Carlito; species Carlito syrichta. Next base: position 87,072 of record NW_007260578.1, on the reverse strand, counting down.
TAGCTGGAACTACAGGCATGTGTCAAAATGTCCAGCTCAATTTTTTATTTACTGTAGAGATGAAGTCTCGCCATATTGCTCAGGCTGGTCTCAAAACTGTGAGTTCAGGCAATCCTCTCGCCTCCGCCTCCCAAAGTGCTGGGATTACAGGCATGAGCTACCATGCCCGGCTAGAATTTTGAAATAGTGATAACTCCTCAAAAGCTAAGCTCTTGAGTTAAAGTGGCTAGTAAAAAGTATGTATTTTTAAATGATCAAATCCCTTACGTGGCAGGGATATATGTTAAAGGTACAAGGAACATATATAGTTCTTGACCTCAGGAATATAATAAAAATAAGAAAATGAGTACTATAACTATTATATACTCCAACTCAGTGAGAATATAGACATTGTTTGTTTCTGCTTGTTCCCAGGAACACCGACTGTTTGACAGGAACTATCCTTGGCATCGAGACTAGGATAGGCTGCCTGTGTCTGAATTCTGACCCTGCTATTAATGGTGAAGTGACACAGAGCAAGGTCCTTGGTTCTTTCTCATCCCAGTTTTCACATTTGTAAGTTGTGATCATAGTAACACTTACAGAATTATTTTGAAAATAAAATGAAGCCGGGCTCAGTGGCTCAGCCTGTAATCCCGCACCTTTGGGAGGCTGAGATGAGTGGATTGCCTGAGTCCATGGGTTCGAGACCCGCCTGGGCAACTCGGCGAGACCTCATCTCTACAGTAAATCAAAATGAGCCGGGTGTGGTAGCACGCGCCTGTAGTTCCAGCTACTAGGAAGGCTGAGGCAGAAGGCTCGCCGGAGTCCAGCAGGTCGAGATCGAGCGGACACTGCACTCCAGTCTGGGTGACAGAGTAAGACTCTAACTCAAAAAAAAAAGAAAAGAAAAGAAAATGAATTAACTTATATAAATTACTTGTAGCAATACCAGCTCATGGCAAACACTCAATAGATGCTAGTTATCACTATTATCACCCCGCTACTTCATTGTCTAATTTTTTTTGTAAACCAGTTAATCATGGTCTGCAGAAACCCAACAAGAGCTGCTTAATGTTGGAGTGAAGCACACTGTATACAAGCATCTAGGCAATCTAGACCAATCAAGTGTACATTCTTGTATCATGAAAGGAAATTCTGCTTATTTATTTTTCCCCCTTTTATCTCAGAAAATTTCGATTAGTTGCCTGTGGGGAAAATGTTTAGATTAAAGAAAAGGCATAATTAAATCAGCTTATTAGATGATAGGACAGTTAAGTTCACTTCAAGTCAATAGAAAATTAAGTAGCTGCTTTATGCAATGCTTAGACAATTTATAAGTGAGTATAATTCAATCCTTGTCTAGTTACACTCAGCATAAAATGGGGACATAAAAGAAGAGGCTATAGAAAAATGGAGGTTCAAAGTAACGTGTTTTGATCTTTTTACAAAAAGACACATTGTGAGGATGTAAGCTGGAAAAAACTGGAAAGAAAAGAGTACACATATTTTAGGTTTATGAATTCCATGATTAGTAATTTGGGCATTCATCTCCAAGCAATAAGAAGACATTAAGTATTTTTGAGTATAACATGAAATAACCTTAGTGAGAAAGATGGAATTTGGATAGGAAAAAAAATAGAAATTAAGTTTAAAGATGATTGCTGTTGTAGTGGTGAGAGATGACGAGGCTTGTACTGTGGGAAACGGGATACATTTATTTTCATTACTAATAAAAGTTAAATGTATTGGTGTACTTGGACATTATTTTTGACCTTCCAACTTCATCTTATAATATTGCCTCCATACTCTTCTTTCATGGTGAATGTTCCTTACTCATGCAAACCTCATAGATTTATAAGGGCCTGGTAAGATTGGTACAGTACCTTTCTACCACTATCTTTTATCTCGATTGTAAAGGTCGATGTCACATGACCTGAACAAGGCCAATCATAATGGGACCTTCTCTTTTACTACAGGAACTGGTTTAAGTATGGATCAGACATTTTTCCTGGGATTTTTTTAACTGGAACAACAAGAAAGCTCTGTCTTCCCTGGTCCTGAAAATACAAGGCTATAAACTTCCATCTTCCTGAGACTGGATTCTCTATTGCTAGTTCTCCACTTGGAAAAAGCCTGGCTATAATTGAAGAGAATTATTGGAATACACAGTGAAAAGTCTAAGCAGAAGATGAAGAAATTCTAGAAAAAAACTGAATCTATGCATATGATTAGCTATAAGAAATAGAATACACTGCCTTTACTAAAATTTTAATAGCTGGATAATAACTTCTGCTTTTTTTTTTTTTTAAATCAGTCTGTCACTTACAATTACAACAATGCTGACTATGGAATTGTACCAAATAAAAGGATGTTGGTTTGTTTAAACCTTGTTATAAAACAAACTGGCCTAAAGCTGTTCTTAAAAAAGCAGTAGTACTGACAGCACTTGAAAATGTAAGCATAAAATAACAATTGTGATCTTCTTCCTAAAAAGAATAAGTAGAGAAGTTGGAAATATCTATAACAAACCCACAGCTAACATATTAATAAAAGGACAAAAACTAGAATCATTTCCCCTGAAAACTGGAACAAGACAAGGTTGCCCTCTCTCAATCCTCTTGTTCAATATTGTGTTGGAAGTCCTAGCTCAGGTAATTAGACAAGAGAAGGAAATCATGTGTATCCAAATAGGAAAAGAGGAAGTCAAATTATCCCTCTTTGCTGATGATCTGATACTATACCTTGAAAACCCAAGAGAATCTGTCAAAAACCTACTTGCTCTGATAAGGGACTTTGACAAAGTCTCAGGGTACAGAATAAATGTGCAAAAGACAGTTACATTCCTATACACCAACAACAAGCAGACAGAGATCCAAATAAAAAGCACAATCCAATTCACAATAGCCACACAAAAAAATGAAATAACTCAGCATCTTCCTAACCAGAGAAGTGAAAGACCTTTACAATGAGAACTACCAAATACTGCTCATAAATGCAAGAAGACACAAACAAATGGAAAAATATTCCATGCTCATGGACAGGAATAATCAACATTACTAAGATGACCATCCAACCAAAGGCAATCTACAGATTCAACGCAATACCCATTGAGTTACTAACATCATTCTTCTCAGACCCAGAAATGACAATACAGAAATTCATATGGGAACATAATCAACCATGAATAGCCAAAACAATCCTTAGCAAAATAAACAAAGCAGGAGGTATCACACTTCCAGACTTCAAACTTTACTATAAGGCTACAACAATCAAAACAACCTGGTATTGGTACAAGAACAGGCTCATAGACCAATGGAACAGGATAGAGATTCTGGAAGCAAAGCCTCAATTCCTCAACCAACTCATCTTTGACAAAGCCTCCAACAACAACCACTGGGGAGAGGAGAACCTATTCAGTAAACAGTGCTGGGAAAACTGGCTGACCACATGCAGAAGATGGAAACAGGACTTGTACCTATCACCATACACAAAAATTAACTGTAAATGGATCAAAGACCTAAATGTAAAACCTCAAACTATAAAAATCTTAGACAACACAGGAGACACCCTTATGGAAATTGGAACAGGGAACCAGTTCCTATTCAGAACTCTAAAGGCCAATACCTTAAGAAATAAGATAGACAAGTGGGACCTCATCAAACTAACGAGCTTCTGCAAAGCAAAAGAAACCATCAAGAGAGCAGGGAGACAGCCCACAGAATGGGAAAAAATATTGGTCAACTGTTTATCTGACAAAGGACTAACATCTAGGATCTAAAAGAAACTCAAATGCACCAAAAGGAAAAAAAACAAACAGCCCCTTTAAAAAGTGGGAAAAAGACATGAATAGACACTTCTCAAAAGAAGATATACCTAACCGTGAAATGTACCCCACATCTTTACGATAAATTTTTTTTAAAAAAGACGATTAAACACAAAGAAAAAACAAATTAGTTGGAAATAGTGCTATAAATAGAAATCAAAGTCCAGAATTAAACAATGCATAGATTTATCTTGAATGTGTACTTTTTGAAAAAGCAAGTATGAAAGCACTTCCCAATCTTAGAGGAAGCAGCTGCTTCCACTGTATTTTCATATGTGGTTTCTGAAAAATGAAGCATCTCTGCCTTATTCTCACAGGAGCAAAGCAGCAGCCAACTGACTGCCAACAGGCAGCCAACAGACACATGAAAAAGTGCTCAGCCTCACTCATCATCATCAGAGAAACGCAAACCAAAACCACATTGAGATACCACCGAACAGAATGGTCATCATTAATAAAACAAACAACAGATGCTGGCAAGGATGTGGAGAAAAAGGAATGCTTCTACACTGCTGGTGGGAATGGAAACTAGTACAAACTTTTTGGAAAACAGTGTGGTGATTTCTGAAAGAAATTGACCTTCCATATGACTGAGTGATTCCCCTATTGGGAATATACCCAGAGGAACTCAAATCATTCTACAAAAAAGATACCTGAACACGTATGTTTGTTGCAGCTCTATTCACAATACCAAAAACATGGAAGCAACCGTGTTGCCCATG
>NW_007260578.1:81614-82525 GCF_000164805.1 Carlito syrichta | reverse complement strand
TCCACAACAACCAGTGGGGAGAGGAGAACTGATTTGTAAATGGTGCTGGGAAACTGACTGACCACATGCAGAAGATGAAAACAGGACCCCTACCCATCACCATTAAAAAAATCAATTCCAAATGGATAAAAGACTTAAATGTAACATCCAAAACTTCAAAAATCTTAGAAAAATCTTAGACAAGGGGAACCTCATCAAACTGACAAGCTTCTGCAAAGCAAAAAAAGCCATCAAGAGAGCAGCAAGACAGCTCACAGAATGGGAAAATATATTTGCTAACTCTATATGTGACAGAGGCCTAGCATCCAGGGTCTATAAGGAACTCCAATGTGCTGAAAACAAAAACAAACAAACAAAACAGCCACATTAAAAAATGGGCAAGAGGCATGAGTAGACACTTCTCAAAAGAAGACATACCATCTGTCTACAGACACATGAAAAAGTGCTCAGCCTCACTACTCATTAGAGAAATGCAAATCAAAACCACAATGAGATACCACCTAACTCCAGTAAGAATGTCCATCATTAATAAAGCAAAAAAATAGCAGATACTAATGAGAATGTGGGGAAAAATTTTCATTATCTCCAAAATAGTTATTTTATATATCAATCAGGTAAGTCTCCTCACTAAATTTATAATTTCTTTCTCTTCTGGAGATACCTTCAGCTGTTCCCTAATGTACAGTCTTCTCAATCTGTAACAGAAACGTTTAGATTCCTTCTCCTTCAAGTCTTAATCTTCCTGAAATGTTCTGAGCCACATAGAAATTTCATTTATCTAAGAATCTAATGTCCCAGTAAAAATCTTATAAAATCAGAAAAATAGTAATTGAAGAGATTATATACAATATAAATTATGGAACATTTTAACTATTCAGAAGTTATTTTAATGGTTTTAGATTAGTGGGCAG
>NW_007260578.1:66598-81594 GCF_000164805.1 Carlito syrichta | reverse complement strand
CCAGGATAGAGATTCTGGAGCAAAGCCTCATTCCTCAACCAACTCATCTTTGACAAAGCCTCCAACAACAACCACTGGGGAGAGGAGAACCTATTCAGTAAACAGTGCTGGGAAAACTGGCTGACCACATGCAGAAGATGGAAACAGGACTTGTACAGCTATCACCATACACAAAAATTAACTGTAAATGGATCAAAGACCTAAATGTAAAACCTCAAACTATAAAAATCTTAGACAACACAGGAGACACCCTTATGGAAATTGGAACAGGGAACCAGTTCCTATTCAGAACCCTAAAGGCCAACACCTTAAGAAATAAGATAGACAAGTGGGACCTCATCAAACTAACGAGCTTCTGCAAAGCAAAAGAAACCATCAAGAGAGCAGGGAGACAGCCCACAGAATGGGAAAAAATATTGGCCAACTGTTTATCTGACAAAGGACTAACATCTGGATCTAAAAGAAACTCAAATGCACCAAGAGGAAAAAAAAAACAAACAGCCCCTTTAAAAAGTGGACAAAAGACATGAATAGACACTTCTCAAAAGAAGATATACCTAACCGTGAAATGTACCCCACGTCTTTATGATAAAATTTTTTTAAAGACAAACACAAAGAAAAAACAAATTAGTTGGAAATAGTGCTATAAATAGAAATCAAAGCCCAGAATTAAACAATGCATAGATTTATCTTGAATGTGTACTTTTTGAAAAAGCAAGTATGAAAGCACTTCCCAATCTTAGGGGAAGCAGCTGCTTCCACTGTATTTTCATATGTGGTTTCTGAAAAATGAAGCATCTCTGCCTTATTCTCACAGGAGCAAAGCAGCAGCCAACTGACTGCCAACAGGCAGCCAACAGACACATGAAAAAGTGCTCAGCCTCACTCATCATCATGAGAAACGCAAACCAAAACCACATTGAGATACCACCTAACAGAATGGCCATCATTAATAAAACAAACAACAGATGCTGGCAAGGATGTGGAGAAAAAGGAATGCTTCTACATTGCTGGTGGGAATGGAAACTAGTACAAACTTTTTGGAGACAGTGTGGTGATTTCTAAAAGAAAGTGACCTTCCATATGACTGAGTGATTCCCCTATTGGGAATATTCCCGGAGGAACTCAAATCATTCTACAAAAAAGATACCTGAACACGTATGTTTGTTGCAGCTCTATTCACAATACCAAAAACATGGAACCAACCGCGTTGCCCATCAAAGCAGAACTGGATAAAAAAATGTGGTACACATACACAATGGAATATTATGCAGCCATAAGGAAGGACAAATATATGGACTTTGCAACAACTTGGATGGATTTGGAGTCGATCATACCTCAGTGATTTATCACAGAAACAAAGAACAGAGTTCCATATATTCTCACTCATAAAAGGACCTTGAACAATTATAATGCTATAAGAAAACTATTGGCAGTAGTTAGAAATTGTCGGGGGGGGTGTGACTGGCAGTTGAGGGAAACTGCTAGGGGAGGGAGAGGCATACCTCATCAACAAGGGTACCTGCATGATCAATGTTTGTATACCTAACCCTGAATTGTACCCCACATCTTTTCAATAAAAATTTTTTAAAAAGATGATTAAACACAAAGAGAAAACAAATAAGTTGGAAATAGTGCTATAAATAGACATCAAAGCCCAGAATTAAGCAATGCATAGATTTATCTTGAATGGGTACTTTTTGAAAAAGCAAGTATGAAAGCACTTCCCAATACTAGGGGAAGCAGTTGCTTCTATTGTATTTTCATATGTGGTTTCTGAATAATGAAGCATCTCTTCCTTATTCTCACTGAAACAAAGCAGCAAAAAAGAACACTGATATACTATTTACTGTATACCAGCAACTTGGCACCACAGGGCAGTGTGGGTAAACTGCCATGGTGCTGAGTAGCTAGTTAGAATTTTGGGGGTAGGCTGGCTTCCATTTGAAGTAGAACTTGTTTCCTTTCAGGGTAGGAAGCAAATGTTTCATTCTTTAGGACATTCATCTGACACCAATTTGGCATTTTCTTTTTTTTTTTTTCTTTTTTTTTTAGTTGGAGTCTCACTCTGTCACCCAGACTGGAGTGCTGTGGCCGCTCCCGGCCACCGCAGCCTCGACCTGCTGGGCTCCAGCCGATCCTTCCACCTCAGCCTTCCGAGTAGCCGGAATTACAGGCACGCGCTACGATGCCCGGCTGATTTTTTGATTTATTGTAGAGATGAGGTCTCACCAAGCTGCCCAGGTGGGTCTCGAACCCGCGGGCTCAGACAATCCACTCACCTCAGTCTCCCAAAGTGGGGAATTACAGGCTGAGGCACCGAGCCCGGCTAAATTTGGCATTTTCAATTATTTGTTGTTGTTAAAGGATCTAAAATAAGTACTTAAAATGGTTGCACAGGCACATTTAAAAATATATATATGCATATACAGCATCTTTATCCATGGGATATGTTTGTCTGATAATCAATATTTTTTATTATTTTATTAGTGATTTAATAACATAAAATTGCCAAATTCAAGATAATATTTTAGTAACAAAAGATTTATAATTATGATAAACCCCACATTTTATAAAAACTGTATTGATTTATTTTTGGTTTGTAATTCAGTATATTCTGCATATTGAATGAGTTCTTACCACCACAGTTTGGGAGGGGATAACTCCACCACTGGTTTTTTTCACATAGAAGAGGTTCTTCATGGGTCAACCTGTATCCTGGATCACAACTAAATGAAATAGTAGATCCAACGGAGAAATCATATCCCTAGCGATGGCCATGTACAGGAATGCCAGGGCCCAAGCAAGAATATGTGTTCACTGTAACACCTGGGAAACAAAAGGAATACAAAAAAGAATAAGCTTGGTGGGATTCAGATTTGCTGTAAATGAATCCCATTTCTTCAAACAATTGTGAGCAAAAATTTTAAAAAATAAATGTACTCATTGATTCATTTTAAAAAAACTAATTTAAAGCCGGGCTCGGGGGTTCAGCCTGTAATCCCGCGCCTTTGGGAGGCTGAGGTGAGTGGATTGCCTGAGCCCGCGGGTTCGAGACCCGCCTGGGCAGCGACACCTCATCTCTACAATAAATCAAAAAATCAGCTGGGCGTGGTAGCGCATGCCTGTAATTCCGGCTACTCGGAAGGCTGAGGCGGAAGGATCGCCGGAAGGATCACCGGAGCCCAGCAGGTCGAGGCTGCGGTGGCCGGAAGCGGCCACTGCACTCCAGTCTGGGCAACAGAATGAGACTCCAACTCAAACAAACAAACAAACAAACAAAAAACCTAATTTATTTAACAGATTTGTTTTGCCATTTCCTACCACTAAGGATCAAATTCAGGTTATTTCATTATATAAGAAACTGATGGTGATTATTAATCAAATTTTGCACTGTCATAAATTTTGTATATATGCATATTATATACAAATATGTATATACAATAATAGGTATAACAGTAATTAACATTTCTTGAACTTATTATAATCTAGGAACAGTTCTAAATATTATATAAAAGTTTCCTCATTTAATCACTAAAATAATAAAAAGAAGAGTAGAGGCATTTTGCAGTATCTGAAAATATGAATGGAAGAGACTTTCTAAGTGAAACAAAACAGTGCAACTTCTCTTATGGCTATCTGTTCATCTTTTTAAAAGTTTGTAATACACTTTGGTATCTCATGATGATACTCTTCCTTGCAATTTACAATCCCTATCAGAAGTCATACCATGACAATGTTTTTCCTTTAATAAGACATAGTTTCTCAACCTTAGCACTGCTGAAATTTTGTATTGGATAATTATTTGGTGTGGGTTGTCCTGTGCATTGAAGTATGTTTACATACATCCCTGGTCTCTGATTGCTGCATGACAATCATGACAATCAAAATGTTTACAGACATTGCCACATGTTTCCTGGGGTGTAAAAATGCCCTCAGTTGAGATCCATTGGCATAAGCCATAACAAATAAGTATCTTATTCTACAAAAATGGGAGATTCATACAATGAATAAATACTGTTTTTATATACTCAAAAATAGTGGTTAGTATTTTCAAAATTGTATAATTATATTAAATCACATTCACATGAGAAAGTATTCATTTATATTAGCTACTCAGTTTTAAATGAAGCTAAACAAAATAGTACAAAATAGAAGTTTAAAGAAGTAAATTGTATGTTTTGAGTATATTTATCAAGCATTTCATTTCATTTAAATGTTTCTAATGAAAACTAAAATATAATAGAGACAATTTTATCTTCAACAAAATCAATTTTATATACTAGTTTCCTCTTCTCAGTGTTACCATTATTTTTCCAGACACACTTTGTTTTAAAACCCTTATTCATCTTTGACTCTTTCTTACTTTCTTCTCCAAAAAATCTGAAATCTACCCTCATAGAAAATCATAACGCCATTTATTACTTCCCTTACCCTGCCCAAGATCTTTACCACTTCAAGTCTATGAAATAAATAATAATTTTTGACAGATCTTTCAATATCTTTCATCGCCAATCTCTTCTATATAAAAATGTAGGCATACCATACCTAGAACATGTTAATTCATTGCTTTACTACCCTACTGTTAATGACACCATGTTCAAAGTCAAGATTGAAATTGATATTCAAGATTCCCAAATTAGACTCTAATGCTCTTAATTTTCATTATCTCCAAATAGTTATTTTATATATCAATCAGGTAAGTCTCCTCACTAAATTTATAATTTCTTTCTCTTCTGGAGATACCTTCAGTTGTTCCCTAATGTACACAGTCTTCTCAATCTGTAACAGAAAAGTTTAGATTCCTTCTCCAAGTCTTAATCTTCCTGAAATGTTCTGAGCCACATATAAATTTCATTTATCTAAGAATCTAATGTCCCAGTAAAAATCTTATAAAATCAGAAAAATAGTAGTTGAAGAGATTATATACAATATAAATTATGGAACATTTTAACTATTCAGAAGTTATTTTAATGGTTTTAGATTAGTGGGCAGTGAATAATATACAAGATTAATTTAATTTGTCCTTCTTGGCTTTCCAACTGATGAAGTAAAATAATGCATTTCTTGTATGTGTTTCACTGTGCTGAACGGATCTAAAGGTCACAAAAGAAAACTTAAAAATATTTCATAGTCATTCAACAAGTAAATAGTTGAAAGCATAACTCAAGGCAATAAAAATGTTGCAAAATTGAGAAAACAAGAAACATCATGATATCTATGAGTATGATTTATTAACAAATAGTTATTATTAAAAATTACTGTGTTATTGGTAGTTAAGTACTTTTAGAAGATTCTTAAATTTTGGCAATGTATATAATTTTTAGTATGTAATTAAAATTCATGTTTGCATTTTCTCAAATGGAATTGACATTTTCCCATTTTTCTTATCATTTCATAGAATTTGTTTTTATTTTTTTTAAGTAGGAGTCAGACTCTGTGGCTCAGTCTGTAATCCCAGCACTTTGATTTTGGGAGGCCAAAGCAAGTGGATTGCCTGAGACTGGGTTTGAGTCCAGATGGGGAACTTGGCAAGATGTCATCTCTACAATAAAAATAAAAAATTAGCCAGGTGCGGTAGTGCACTTCTGTAGTTCTGGCTACTTGGAGGCTGAGGTGAAAGGATTGCCAGAGCCCAGCTTGTTGACGCTGGGGTGGCAGTGAGCATGCCACCACACTCCAACCTGTGAAAGAGTAAGACTCCAACTCAAAAAAAAAAAAAAAAAAGCAGAATCTCAAAATAGACTTTATGCTATTTATGCCGTAAAAATTTGAATATTTTATATTTAGGTTTCTTCTACCCCTTCCCCCCAAATGTCTATTGATCATAAGTAGGAAAACTGTTATTTAATCTGTACAGTTTTAGATATCTACTAATTTCCAAAATTGATTTTAAAAACTATATGTAGATATGAAAGATAAGTATTTAGAGATGAATTATATGCCTATAGGTTTGTTCTGTATCCATTTATAACTTTTAAGCTTTATATAGTATTTAGATACCCCAGAAAACTTGAATATATTTGTATTTCAAGTAATATAATAAACAGAACTAATTTTTCCTAGGGAAAAATTGCACTGAAACAAAAAAATGGTTTATGTTTCTAAAGTATGTTGTAGTTATTATTTAAAATGTTCTTGAGAACTATATCTAATCTTATCTTATTGATACTGGCTGTACAATCTACCTGTTTTGAGAGGAAGATTGAATGGGATGAAAAGTGCACTGGGAAAGGAATACAATGGAAACACTGAGTGCAAGCAGTGGTAACATTGCAAGAAACTTTCCTCATGCGATTTTTGGTATACTTTTGAAGTCAAATTCTATTATCTTTTAATGAATTTGATTTTTAAAAAACAGACATTCACAAAACACCAAACATATTTTTAAAGATTTAATTACCAATCTACTGATTTTGAGATGTGCGAATGGTTCATTTAAAAAAGATGGTTTGGTTACCTTCAGCTTGGGAAGCATTTACAAAGTGACAAAAGAAAAGGCTTTTAGTTTATTGGTAAGAAAGGATTTGTGCTGCTGAAGATTATTTCAAAATAGCAAATAAACCCCACGACTAATAAAATAAAAATGTGAGAAAGTAATTTATTTTAGTCTAATTTAAATAGAAAGTTACTGCCTCTTGCCAGATTTGAGCAAATTAATATGAATTGCATCTATTATTAAGCTCAACTTTTCTCAGCTCTCAGCCTCCATTTTGCCTTTTAAGGCACTAGCCCTCAACAGTAACCTGGGCTATGTCACCAAGGACCTGTAAGGGACAAGCTTGCTGACTGAAGGTATGTATTTGAGCTAGACTTCTCATTTTTATTTCTTGTCGGTTTAGTTCATATGGAAAAGATGTAAGGACGACCATTCATTGATAACTTACTGCATGCTAGCAGTTATGCTGACATACTTTGCAAGCATGGTTTCTTTTAATCTTTAAAATAGTCCAATTTTGAGAAACACCACATACTTTGGGTGATGTAGTATTTAATACAATTTACTGGCACTCGGATACTGCAGTGAATGAAAAGTTGTCTTCATATTGATATCAATTAATTCCTAATAATAATTCATTTTAAAATGGATTTTGAAAAATGACTACTTTAACACTGCTTGAACAAAAACATGGCTGGATGTGGTGGCACATGCCTATAACCCCAGCACTTTGGGAGACCGAGATGAAAGGATTGCCTGACCCTATGGGTTCAAGACCAGCCCAGGCAACTTGGCAAGACCTCATCTCCACAATACATCAAAAAATTAACCGGTCATGGTGGCACTTGCCTATAATCCTAGCTACTTGGAAGACTGAGGTGAAAGGATAGCCTGAGCCCAGTAGGTCGAGGCTGCACTGGCCAGGAGCATGCCACTGCACTCCAGCCTAGGTAACAGAGTGAGACTCCAACTCAAAAAACAAAACAAATGTATGTTAGACTAAAGATCTTAATTAAGATCCTTTAGTTTATTCAAATCCCAACAAGTTTTTGAATCCTCTTATGCTTCAAAATGACTGGAAAATATACTTGCATGTGATAAAGCTCAAAATAATAGGAAGTTAATATAATTAAACAATATTGTGGATAAAATTTAAAAAGAAAAAGCAATCAATATATATTGATTATGGTTTTAAAAACCTTTGAGTCCATTAACCATAGCTACTGAAGAGAGATATCCAAAAGAAAATATAAAGCTTAAATTTTCAAATACAGAAATATTTTTGAGTGAGAAGGAGTAAAAGGAGACTTGATATAAAAATAAATAATACTTGCACTTGAAACAAAGATAGCTTGCAGTAACCTCTCTTATGCGTGCTGTTAGACGCATTTACCTAAAGTGTATTTCATGAAAAGGTATATGGTAATGATGAAAGTATATGCATGTGTAAACCTTAAAATGTTTGCACACACACATAAATAATATGCAATACAGGTACACATGTATAAGATATTTACAAATAAAAAACTTTATATGTAAATATTGGCAAATATAAATTAGAAATATTTCAGACTTTTTAAACAAAACTATGAGTTTTTAATATGGATTATTACAAACTAATTTCAACACTGTGAATAACAACTTTTTAATTATACTATTTGACTAGTTATGATAGTCATATTTGAATATACATATATGTATCTATATTTTGCTTTTCAATTTCAATATAACTTTCAATATTTTATATGAAATAATGTTAAGTATTTTAATAGTGTGCACAATTAGTATAGGTAAAATATAAAAGAATGTGAGGCAAATGCTAAAAAAAGTAACTGTTCATATATATTTTAGATTGATATTTACTGCCTATTGACTGATTTCCAGAAATACAAATAATTGGAATGTAAACTCATTTTAAAATAGTTATTTAATATTTTCTGACATTTCCTTAGTATTTACTTTTATAATGATATTAGGTAGATATTATTGGGAAATCTACTGCAGAATTTACTGAGGTACATACCTTATAAACCATTAGCATTCTTATAGATCAAAGAAAGCACTGAGTTAAAATAAATAAATAAAGCTACTAGTTTTCTGAGTGATGCAATGATAATACCAAATTTAGGGCAAATAATGCAGAAGTAAAAAATGTCTTTTACTTACTTTCATAATGGATCCTGAAACCGTTATTGGAATAGCTGTTGTCTGTTGTAAAGAGAAGGTATATAAAATTACTGCTACTGAATAAAAACTGGGGCACCTGTGTGCCATTGTAAGATCCCACAAGGGGTGAGAGAATATTCGGCCCACCATGAACTTCCAGACCATCATAATTCAACTTAGTCTGAAATCTAAGATTAAGAAAAAGAAGTCAAAATATATTTATTGGAGTAACACTATAGGCTGGGCTCGGTGGCTCAACCTGTAATCCCAGCACTTGGGGAGGCCAAGATGAGTGGACTACCTGAATCCACGGATTCAAGACCCACCCGGGTAACTTGGTGAGACCTCTCCTCTACAGTAAATCAAAAATTAGCTGGGCGTAGTAGCGCACACCTGTAGTTCTGACTACTTGGAAGGCTGAGATGGAAGGATCACCGGATCCCAGCAGGTTGAGGCTTCAGTGGCCGGGAGCATGCCACTGCAATCCAGTCTGGGCGACAGAGTGAGACTCCAACTCAAAAAAATAAAATAAAATAACAACACTATATAGAAAAATGCAGTTGGGCTCGGTGGCTCAGCCTGTAATCCCGCGCCTTTGGGAGGCTGAGATGAGTGGATTGCCTGAGCCCACGGGTTTGAGACCTGCCTGGGCAACTTGGCGAAATCTCATCTCTACAGTAAATCAAAAAAATTAGCCGGGCGTGGTAGCGTGCGCCTGTAGTTCCAGCTACTTGGAAGGCTGAGGCGGAAGGATCGTCGGAGCCCAGCAGGTCGAGGCTGCGGTGCCCGGGAGCTGCCACTGCACTCCAGTCTGGGTGATGGAATGAGACTCCAACTCAAAAAAAAAAAGAAAGAAAGAAAAAAAATGCTTTAAATTTAGGTTTAAATTACTATTTAAAGTTTTTACCATTTATAATGTTTTGGCTTATGTAGTATCTAAGATAACATTTAAGATCCCATCATTTTGCGAGTATCATAGGTATAAGCTTACTCTTATGAAAAATTATTATTTAAAAGGTATGTGTTTACGCTTGTTCATAAGTAAGATTTTTAAAAAACATTATGAATTATTCTCAGTAAATAAATGGCCTGCTCATGAACTAAGCATATTTTGCTGCCAACTTTGGTTGCCTTCTTAATTTCTATGGAAAATGTGATTTGTGCTTATTTTCAATCACATTCTCAATAGTACACATATTTTGAATCTGACATTTGTGTGTATTTTTTTCACTCAAGTTTTTTTTTTTTTATCGACACACAGTCTTTGTACACTTTTTTGATGAATATATTTTGGCCATTAAAAATTTAAGTGGTGTGTATTTGAAAACAACAGTTCTAATTTTAAGTAGGTAATAATTAAAGATGATATATCTGATATTTATTAAATGCCTAAAGCTCTACTAAGTTCTTTGTCTATGTTATTTTAATTAATCTGTCCGTGCATTATGTATTTGGTGTTTACTAGGTGCATGAAGCTCTTAAATATTTTGTCTACATTATAGATATATATTTGTCTAACCCTACAGTGTAGATCATATTAGTATACCTATTCACTGTGTAGGTAAGAAAAATGTGGCCCTCGGAACTTAAACAGTATTATTATTATTTTTTTCCTGAATTGGAGTCTCACTCTGTCGCCCAGGTTGGAGTGTCATGGCATGCTCACTGCTGGGCTCCAGAGATCCTCTGGCTCAACCTTGAGAGTAGCCAGAACTACAGGTGTGTGCTACCAAAACCAGTCAATTCTTTTTTATTGTAGAGGAGAGTTCTCACCAATTTGCCAAAGACTGGTCTTGAACCCATGGGCTCAGGCAATCAACTTGCCTCAACCTCCCAAAATGCTGAGATTACAGGCTGAGCTGCCAAACTGGCCAGTATTACATTTTTTTAAATTATAGAAGTAGACTTCAAAACCAAGTCTCTCTGATTTTAACCACTATGCTATCCTGGCTGATTTTATCATTAGATTTTTTGGTAGTGTTTTTCTGTTTTCAATTTTTTTAGACATACAATTATTTTATAAACTGCAATGAGCACAAAGCTTCTTTCAATATGCATGGCATATATTATAAAATAGCATTTTGTATTTTTCCTTGCACTTCAAGATTCTACCCTAGTGAAAAGATCTTAGCTGTAGAAAAAAATTTATGTGGACTCATCTTATTCCCTAGTCCATGATGACCCTGGAATTCAGGAAACTTTTTTCCTTATTTTCACCAAAGTTTTCCTACACATCTTTTAGTTTCAGCTTGAATACAACAGGAAGACCTCCCCTGACCTCACAGTGAGGTGTACGTTACTTCAACTATTTTATTGCCACAATTTATTGTGGCTTTTGTGACACTAATCACAGTTGTGCTTGGTTTTTTTTTCCCCCCCTTTGGACAACCATCTCCCTTACAAATCTGAAAGTTGTATAAGGTTTTTGTTGAGGCTTTGTATAGAGTAGATGCCCAATAAGTTTTTAATGGATAAATTTAAGAGACAATGTATTTTAAGGACAAAAATGTCTTTCTTTTCACTAGGGTAGTTATCAACTTTGCAGAAAAAGTGTTAATATAATTGAATGCTACTGTATTAACCATGTATTTTCTAATTTAGAGGAGATCATACTCAGTGATCGATCACAGAAACAAAAAGAAAAGGGTACCATATGTCCTCACTCAAAAGCAGACCTAGAACAGTCACAATACTATAAGAAAGTGATTGGCAGAAGTGGGAAACAGGGGAGGGGGTGGGATTGGCAGTTGAGGGTAAATGCTAGGGGAGGGAGGGGCATACCTCATCAACAAGGGTACCTGCATAATCAACGTTTGTATACCTAACCCTGAATTGCACTCTACATCTTTATAATAAAAACAAACTAAATAAATAAAACACATTTTCCTATACATTTTCAGTACCTTATTTTTCTAGTCATTTCCAGTATAATTTAAAAATTAATCTTCAGCTTGAAATGTCTACTAATTTTCAGGAAATCACTTTCACTATTGCACCTATCAGTCTTTTCCTGTATATGACACGAGATTAAACCACAGTATTTCTCAAAAAGTAAACAAAACAAATAAAACTCAAGCCAGGTCAAACTCATGCCCAGAACTAATTAAATGCATAAAAATAAATTCTATCTTATATTGTATTAATTCCTGACATTATTATGCACATGGCATATGCGTAGTCAAATTTAAGTATAATTTATTACTTCTTAGGAAGCACAATTTAAAATATTTTACTTTGGGACAGTTACATCTTGTTAAGCAATAAGCATAGTAAAATGTATGAATTTCATAAGTGTATCTTACTTCTGATTTTGCAACATGAGTATATTTAATTTGTCTAAAATGTTTTTAATAATATACTAGCGGGAAGCTGTCAGGGGAAGGGGTGTGGGATTGGCAGTTGAGGGAAACTGCTAGGGGAGGGAGAGGCACATGTCAACAAGGGTACCTGCATGATCAATGTTTACATACCTAACCCTGAATTGTACCCCATATCTTTACAATAAAAAAAAGCACAGATAATGTAAAATGGTGACTCTTCTATGGAAAAACCTACAGTGCTTCCCTAAACAATTATGCATAACATACCATCAAATCCAGCAATTTCACTTGTAGCAAATGCCGAAAAACAGGTGAGAAAACTCAAGCAAACGAGAGCTTCCAACTCACCATGTACGGAGCCGCCTCACTGATATTCCCTCCTGTGCTCTCAAGGCACCAACCCTGCAGGGCCTGCGGCGCGGGGGGCCGACTGCGCGGTCAGCGGCAGCACGGGGACCCAATTCCATGGTCATAGGCTCTGCTGAGGACACGGCTCCACGACCCTTGGTGCCAAGGCCCAGCTCCGCCTTCACCTGTGGTGGGTGCTGGCGGCCATTCGGACCCGGCTCCGCGGCCGCTGCTGCGCTGGGGTCCGGGCTGTGAGGTCGTCCACGGCGGGCGGGGGGGCGGACCTCCTCCGCAGTCGCGGCCGGCGAGCAGGGAGCCAGGCACTAAGGGCTGCGGCGGTGGGGAGCATCCGACTCCGTGGTCTGCGGCAGTCATCCACAGCGGGGGTCCAGCTTCTCTGTCTGCAGAAACTCGGGGATCCGGGCTTCACGGTCAGCGGGGGCTCGCAGTGCCCAGCTCCGTGGTCGTTGGCTGTGCTGGGCCCCTGCTCTGCGGTCGCCGGGCGGGACCCAGCTCCGTTGGGCGGCAGAGCGGGGATCTCGCCCCTCCGACGGCCGCAGCCGTCATCTACGCGGAGGCTCCGTCTCTTCTGTCTGCAGAGGCGCGGGTGCCTGGCTTCGCGGCCAGTGGCGGCGGACCGAGCTCCGCAGTCATGGACTGTGTTGGGCCCCGGCTATGGGGTCGCCAGCGTGGGGGACCCGGCTCCACGGTGGGCGGCGGCGGAGAGGGGATTAGGCTCTAGGACCCGCAGCGGTGGAGATCGCCCGGCTCCGGGATCCTTGGCGGTCATCTCTTCGAGGTTTCCAGCTCCTCTGTCTGCGGAGGCTGGGTGGCCTGGCTTCGCAGCCGGCGGCGGCACAGGGTCGCTCGCTCCTCCGTCTGCGGCCTTTGGCGCGGGCCCCGGCTCCTAGGTCTGTGGCGAGCAGAGAGGCGAGCTCTGCGACCCGCGGTGGTGCAGGGAACACGGTCGGCGGCCGCGCGAGGAACCCCGGTCTGCCGTCCAAAGCGGCGTTGGAGCCTCGGCTCCGCGGTCGTGGGCGCGGGGAAGGCGGGCCCACGGCGGGGCGGCACAGGGAGCCAGGCTGCGCGGTCGGCGGCGCGGGCTGCCCGGCTCTGGTCGGCGGCGGCGCGGAGAGTCAGGCTCTGCGGCCCGTGGCAGTGCTGAGCACCCGGCTCCCGGCTCCCCCCTCGTCATCTACGCGCGTCCTGCAGCTCCTCCGTCTGCAACGGCGCGAGAGGGCCCGGCCTCGCAGTTGGCGGCGGCACACGGGGCCCCTCCCCGCGGCCGTCAGCTGCGCTGGCCCCGGCTCTGACGTCGTCGGCCTGGCAGGCCCGTCTTCGCGGTCGGCGGCAGCGCGGGGTGCCAGGTTCCGCGGACCGCGGCGGTGGGGAGTACCGGCTCCGCGGTCCAGCCGGCGTCTACGCGTGGGCTCAGGCTCCTCTGTCTCGGAGACTCGGGGCCTGGCGGTCGTCAGCGGCACCGGGCGCCCGGCTCCGCGGCCATCGGCTGCACTGAGAGGCCTTGCGGTCTTCCGCGCGGCAGGCCCGGCTTTGGGTCGGCGACAGCGCGGGGTGCCAGGTTCCGCGGACCGCGGCGGTGGGGCGTACCCGCTCTGCGGTCCCGCCGTCCTCTCTGCGCGGGCTCAAGCTCGTCTGTCTGCAGAGGCCCGCGGGGCCTGGCTTCGCGGTCCATGGCGGCCGCGCGGCGGCTCGGGAAGCCGGGCTGGGCGGTTGGCTGAAGTGCAGGGTGCAAGGCCGGCGCCGCGCAGTCAGCTACGTGGGCGGGGGCTTTAGCTCGGAGAGCCGGCTTCGCAGTCGGTGGGCGTGCGGGCTGCGCAGGGGTCGGCGCAGTGGTCGGCTGCACTGGTGCCCCGACTCGGTGATCGTTGGGGGGGGGCTCAGCGGCCTCATGGGGAGCCGGTCTCTGGGTCCGCTGACGTCCGCTGACGCGCAAAGCGCTGGCTCCTGGTCCACACCGCGCAGGGCCGGCTCCGCGGTTGTCAAGCTCGGTAGGGGCGCCAGCTCTTCCGGCTGCGGGTGCGGGCGCCCATGCGCACACGGAGGTGGGGGGGCGGGGAGGGGGTGTTGCTGGCTCCACAGGCTTTGGCGCGGGGGTTCTGGCTTCTCGGTCTGCGAGGACGCAGAGAGCCACGCCCTGCGTTCCAAGGTGGTGCGGGGAGCCCGCTCGCTGGCGGCGCGAGGGGCCCAGGTCCACTGTCGAAGGCTGCACTCGGGTCAGGGCGCCATGATCGTTGGCGCAGGAGTCTGAGTCCACTTTCCATGATACAACGTAGGGATCCTGGGTCCCAGGTCTGCGTTGACGTGGAGGCCGGCTTTACTTGGCTGTAAAGATTAATATAATTAAATTATAAAAAGCTTTTATGTCATATTTTATACCATTTTGTAAGCACAACATTTTTTTTTTTGAGTTGGAGTCTCACTCTGTCGCCCAGACTGGAGTGCAGTGGCCGATCTCGGCCACTGCAGCCTCGACCTGCTGGGCTCCATGATCTCCGCCTCAGCCTTCCAAGTAGCTGGAACTACAGGCACGCGCTACCATGCCCGGCTAATAATTTTTTTATTTATTGTAGAGATGAGGTCTCGTTAAATTGCCCAGGTGGGTCTCGAACCCGCAGGCTCAGGCAATCCACTCACCTCAGCCTCCCAAAGGCACAGGATTACAGGCTGAGCCACCGAGCCTGGCTAGCATATTTTATTTGAAG
>NW_007260578.1:51927-66578 GCF_000164805.1 Carlito syrichta | reverse complement strand
CCCATGCGCACACGGAGGCGGGGGGGGCGGGGAGGGAGTGATGATGGCTCCACAGGCTTTGGCGCGGGGTTTCTGACT
Source organism: Carlito syrichta (assembly GCF_000164805.1). Lineage (NCBI taxonomy): Eukaryota > Metazoa > Chordata > Mammalia > Primates > Tarsiidae > Carlito > Carlito syrichta. Next base: position 66,500 of record NW_007260578.1, on the reverse strand, counting down.
TCTCGGTCTGCGAGGACGCAGAGAGCCAGGCCCTGTGTTCCAAGGTGGTGCGGGGAGCCCACTTGCCGGCGGCGCGAGGGGCCCAGGTCCACTGTCGAAGGCTGCACTCGGGTCAGGGCGCCATGATCGGTGGCGCAGGAGTCTGAGTCCACTTTCCACGATACAACGTAGGGATCCTGGGTCCCAGGTCTGCGTTGGCGTGGAGGCCGGCTTTGTGGTGGTCGGTTCCACTGAGTCTCCGGTTCCTCCGTTTGCGCGGGCGTGTGGGTTCCGGCTTCCTGTTGGTGCAGGTGCAGCGCCTCCCCCCCCATGTTTCCAGCTTTTGTAGACCCAGAGAACACCTGCTGGCCTGCAGGAAGTCAAAATAAATGGACATAACACATTTGTATCCATCATGGTGAATATTTTTTTTTTTTACATTGCGAAAAGTATAGTCATTGTGCACTTATCCTAATTTTAAATGGTGAATAATTTAACAGCTTGGTCTGTGACATTGACGTGTAAAACCCAGGAATCCTCTGTGAACTTTATTCTCCTTATTCTCAATAGGAACAAACTTGAATTTATATACTTTTTTGAGTTGGTGTCTCACTCTGTTGCCCAGACTGGAGTGCAGTGGCCGCTCCCGGCCACCGCAGCCTCGACCTGCTGGGCTCCGGCGATCCTTCCGTCTCAGCCTTCCAAGTAGCTGGAACTACAGGCGCGCCCTACCATCACCCAGCTAATTTTTGATTTATCGTAGAGATGAGGTCTCGCTGCCCAGGCGGGTCTCGAACCCGCGGGCTCAGGCAATCCACTCGCCTCAGCCTCCCAAAGCGCAGGATTACAGGCTGAACCACCGAGCCCAGCTAAATGATAACACTTTAAAGTCAGTGTACTCTTGATAAAATTGTTGATATCCATTTCCACTGTAACCTAGAGACCAATCATAAAATAATGTCAGAAAGATATTATTCTATCTATTCTGAAGTACAAAGTCACCTTACCAATAATAAGATTAATTACTATAGACATAAATTATTCATCCGGTAACTTTCTCTCTTAGAGCTTGAAAAAATTACTCTGTGTACAAAAGAAATGTTATTCATTTCTGCTACAAGAAAAAAATAAAGCAAGAAAAGTAATTAAAAAATTTCTTGAAAAGTGCAGCCATTAGGAATCTCCCCTCCTTATAGATGGTAACAGGCAAACCTTCAAAGGGAGCTATGTGCATTTTTATTTAGCAGAGCTAGAATCTTCTATCATTTCCCAAGGGAGAAACCTATGAGATATTGATGCTCTGGAAGGGAGTGTAAAATAACACAAACACACATTCTTTCTTTTCCATTTTTTTCCCCCACATAGCTCTGCTTCCTTTATCTGAGGATGTCCTCATCCAGTCTCTGGGGTTTCCAAGTCAAAGCTGGATTCAAGAGCATTTAAAGTGAAATAAATCCTGCAAGGAACTGGCAAGGGACAAAGCGGCAAGTAATGGGAAACAGCCCTCTAAAGGGACCAGAGGTAGAAGAACCACTTCTTATAGCCAAGCAGGGTAAAGTTTTAAGGAAAGTCCATTTACCCCAATCCTGTATCAGATGCACACCAGAGATGCAAGTGGGCCGTAGCTTATGCCCTCCAGTAAAGAGGCTCTCGGGGAAAAGGAAAGGGAGGCTGCCTGGCTAAGGTTATACACTAAGCAAGAGTCAGGGAAGTGAACAATATGTGCAGAGGTTTAGTTCTCCAGTGTCACCAGTGGAACTGTTCAGGTAAAGGCATCAGCCTTCTGCTCTGCAGCACTCTCCCTGAGACTTGTGCTTCTTCCAGAAGGGAAAGGGCCTCAGGGCTGCCACTACCTCCCGGTGGCTGAGGCTAGAGATCTGGTGGAGGTTTGCTTTATGTAACGTGAAGGGTCAAAGCCTCTTCCTTGCATGCAGGTTCCAACGTCCAGGCTTGAGCAGGGGGTAGGGGAAATGGGCAAGGGACTAAGGCTTTTTTTTTGCGTTTGAGCAGTCTTCGGGCCACAAGTCGCCTTCGACCACCTGGGGTCTTGGATTGCGCACCAGTGGATGACGAAGGGGCTGTCGATCTGAAAGGTCCAATGCCAGCAATGCCTTTGGCAGGTGTTAAGGATGCCCCAGAAGAGAGGCTGCTGCCCAGTGTGCCCAGGACAAGGGCAGGGGTGTTCTGAACAAAGGTGGGAATGGAGGTGCCTCACAACAAAGGATTGTTCACAGGCATGCCGGCCATATTGAAGGCAAAGGGTGTGCTCTGACTGGGGGTGCCCAGGGTGTACTGACCAAAGCCTCCTCCAAAAGGGATGATGGTACCTGTGGTCCCACTCTGTCCTGCTCCAAAACCGAATGCTCCTGAGGTGAAGCTGGTGCCTAGGGTAGCCACATTGATCCCTAAGACCCCACTGCCAGATGGGGTCACCGATGCCCCAAACAGGAAGGGTGATGGAGTGATGCTGCCAAATGTTGAGCTACTGCTTCCACTGTTGGTGGTCTGGGTGGTAGCTCCAAAGCCAGGCAAGGTCAAGGTCAAAGAAGGCTGAGTGGTGGGTGGGTTCTCAGTGACAGAGTTTGAGGCAGCATCTGGCTTGTCCTCTAAGACCTTATTAAGCCATTGTGATGAAGCTTTCTTTTCAAAGTCAAATTCTTCAACAGTAATTGGATAGCCAAACAGGGGATGTGGAGGCAAGGTCAGCGGTTCCCCTCACCTGGTTGGCAGTAGCTGAACTTTGCGTTTACGTGGCCCAGAGCTGCCAGGTGTAGATGAGTGATTTCCCAAGTTTTGTTTCTTCTGTGGGGTTGTATCTTTAACCCTTTCTCCCAGGGACTCCTTTTCTGCTGCCAGTGGAATTGAGGAACTGGAATGATGACATAGTTCTTCTTTAATTGTCTTTGCTGGGCTCTCTGGTGTCTGGGAGCTGGGTGAGGCTGGACTGGAGAAAGGTGACAAACTGCAGTCACTTATCTTCCAGAGCTGTGACTGGGAGATGCCTCGAGTAGAGCTATAGGAACTGGTAATGGCATTGCAGCTGGAGATAGGGATGTCAGCTGTGTATGTGCTTGTCAAGGAGCTTAAGGTAGAGGTGCGGGATCTCTTGTTTGTGTGGTCATCTGAACTTTGGGAACTGAGGCCTCTCTTCAGAGACCCAGGCTTAGGTACAAAAGAAGCGGGGGTCTCCATTGGCCACCATGGGTTTAAATGCTGAATGGCTACTTCTACTGCTATCATGGTGCCTTCTGCCAGGTATAGATGAGCAATTCCCCAAGTTTTGTTTCTTCTGTGGGGTTGTATCTTTAACCCTTTCTCCTGGGGACTCCTCTTCTGCTGCCAGTGGAGTTGAGGAACTGGAATGATGACATAGCTCTTCTTTAATTGTCTTTGCTGGGCTCTCTGGTGTCTGGGAGCTGGGTGAGGCTGGACTGGAGAAAGGTGATGAACCGCAGTCACTTATATTCCAGAGCTGTGACTGGGAGATGCCTCGAGTAGAGCTATAGGAGCTGGTAATGGCATTGCAACTGGAGATAGGGATGCCAGCTGTGTATGTGCTTGTCAAGGAGCTCAAGGTAGAGGTGCGGGATCTCTTATTTGTGTGGTCATCTGAGCTCTGGGAACTGAGGCCTCTCTTCAGAGACCCAGGCTTAGGCACAAAAGAAGCGGGACTCCATTGGCCACCAGGGGTTTAACTGCTGAATGGCCACTTCCACTGCTATCATGGTGCCTTCTTTTATTTTCCTGTCCATCAGGAAATACTTGATCTTCTTCCTCCAGTGTTCTTTTCTTCTCCTCTTTGAGGGCACTTGGTATAGTCTCCTTTGCACATGGATCTGGGGCATTACTTGATGGTGAAGATAGTGTTGGGCTGATTATCTGCTCTGGTCTTGCAGAATGAACCACTTTTCTCTCAGGAGGAGCAATCTTCATAGTCGCTGAGCTACATACCGTCTTGGAATTTTGAGGAGACAGCACAGTCTTCTTGTGATCACCATAATATCGGGCCTGGTAGATTGGATAGCATCATCAAGGTGTTATCAGAACCCGATTTAAGTCTCACAGTACTAGTAGGAAAGCCTCCTAGAGTATGGAAGAAGAGGTGTGGAGAGAGAGGGGTAAGTGTAGTAAACGGGATGGGTGTGGGGAAGACTGAGGGTCGGGCAGGTTGGTGGGTGGTGGCCAGGCCTCTCCGCAGATCCCTACCCTCCTGGGTGGGGGCAGGCTGCGGTGGGCCGAGCTTGCCCAGGTAACTGCCCATGAGCAGCCAATCAGGGTCAGGTCCTGTGATGTCAAGCATTCCGAATGACTGAGGACAATGCATGTGAACCCTCTGACCTCTTGGCTCAGTCCTCACCAGGCCGTGGTAGCCCCCACGGCCAGGAGGCCACCACAGTTGCCACCAGTACCAGGTACAGCAGTGGGCTGTGTGATAACAGGCTGAGGAACACCACCCCAGCTGCTCACCACAGCTCCAGCATGACCGTCCCTGACACTTCCTATGGGTCACAGTCACTTTTATCCTCCAGCCACCAGAGGATAAATATATCCTATTTAATCACTCATGGGCCTTAGTGTGTGTCAGAAACTGTTCCGAGAATTTTACAAATATTTACTCATCTCTTCTCACAACAATCCTTTGAGGCGCAATTATTGTCCCTATTTTATAGACAAGAAAACTGAGGCACAGGGATCTTTGGTAAATTCCCTAAGTTCACACAGCTAGTCAGAGGGGAAGCTGTATTTCAACCCATGTGATCTAGCTCCCAAATCAGTTATTTTACCTATGTTGTGCTTTTTTTGTAAATATTTGTCTAACCTACTTTTTGACCCATAATATTAGAAACTGGTTTCAACAATTTTTTTATGATAAATGATGTTTTTGGATAGAGATTAGCTATCAGAGTCTGGTGAAATCAAACTCGTGGAACAGGATATGGAAGAACGCATGTGGTGTGCTTATCTATTGTAGCTCTTCATGCATCCAGGTAAAGCTGGGGCAAGATCAGTATGCTAAGAGCAGGTTGCTTTGAGAAAAAATTGGACTGACACAAAGGAAGACGTAAACTGAAGAGAAGTTGGTTAAGGAATGCAGAAGTGCAGGCAGAAAGAATAAGTTCGAGTGTTCAAAAGGACAATAGGAAATTACAGTTAACAATCGTTTATTGTAGGTTTTAAAGTAGCTAGAAGAGAAGAATTGCAAAACTCCCAACAAAGAGGGAAAGTAGAGGTTTGAGGTCATGGATATCCCAATTACAGTGATTTGATGATTACACATTGTATTCAGGTGTCAAAATATCACATGTATCTAAAAAAATTTACGGCTATTATATATCAGTTTTTAAAATGAGCATGGTGGTGTAGGCCTGTAGTCCCAGCTATAAGGGAGACTGAGGTGGGAGGATCATTTGAGTCCAATCCTGTAGTGAGCTATGCTACTACTCAGCTGCAAATTCACTCTTCACTGTGTGTTGTTATCAGGGACTTCTTTTAAGCCTGTGTCCTTGTAAGTGACCAGAATGCTCAGCTTCCTCTGTAGGAGGTGCAGTAGGAGCACCAGATCAAGTGACTCTCCCATCCAGTTCCTAGTTGCTGCAAGGTGGATAGGTAGGGTGGCCAGGAGGACACCCAGTGGACTGCCCACAGAGACCAGGTCCAGGGAGACTGGATCCCCAGAGACCTGCCACTCTCAGTGTGAACTGATGATAACCTTCTTATGACCTTTAGACAGGAAAACCAGAGCCCTAAGATTGCCTGCTGGCACAAACGCCCAGATTCCCTTTGTAGGCACTAGTGTGGCCCCATGGGACCCAGAGGATCCCACCTGGCTGCTGCTCCCTCTGCTGTATGCCTTGAGGCCTGGGGGATCGCCAGCCCCTCTGTAGGCCCAGGTACTGCTTGACAGCCTTCTCCCCACCCACAGTCTGGAGGGCTGCTTTGTTTTGACCCAATTTGCCTGGTGAGCTTTAACCTGGATGAACCATTAAATTTTTCCACTAATCAGCTGGCTAAATTATAAAATCTCTGGAGAGATCTGAACCCCAACCTTGCGAACAAAAGCCCCTCCAAGTTCATCTTCTCTGGGGTACATTCAATCCTAGGGTCCCATACAGAATTTTCTCATATGTTATTTGGGGGATTATTAAATTAACTTTCAAGAAATTGAGTCTTCCAAAAATTAATTAAAGCAGCAATACCTAGGTACTGAAAACAGATACATTCTTTTTTTAAAAAGTCATGAAATATGTGGTGAAACAAAGAAATCTTAATAAATTGGCATATTAATTTATTGTTTATGAGTTTCATTTTCTAAAATTCCTTTGAATAAGTTTGCAACTTGCCACAAAAGCATATGGGTATGTCACAGGACCTTCCCAAGTGACTTGTGAGCTGAGATTTAAAGGCTGAGGAGTTAACTAGGCAGAAGAGTAGGGAGGAACACCCTGCAATGACCTATGGGAGCTGGAGCAGGATGAGTTTCAAGACCTGAAAGAAAGTGTGGCTGAAACAGAGACTAAGGTGGTGTCTTGCTGTGGGATAACATTATAAAGGTGAGTAAGAAAAAGACTATACAGTTTAAAGGACAAGTTAAAATATTCTCTTAGTCCTAAAATCAGTGGAAAGGCTTTTTTTAGTTTTAAGGGGTGGTGATACTGATATTCATTTACATTTTAAAAAGATTACCCTAGGTGCGGTATAGCGAACTCATCAGGAGAAAACAGGAAACAGGGAAGTCATTTAAGGTATGTATTATATTAGTAAGAGTGAGAGTCTCTGGTGGCTAGTACTTTGGTGGTGGTTAAAAGAGAAAGAAATAGGAAAATCTTTGAGATATTTAGTAATTGAAGTTGACAGGATGACTGGTGGCACAATGGCACCACCATTCATGAGACAAAAACTCTGCATTAGAACCAGATGTTCACGAAGCTATAACAGAGATTTCATCGGCAAAGAACAGAGAGAAAAGGGAAAGGGACCAAATGTTAAGAATTCTTACATGGAGTGTTTAGGCAGTGAAGGATAAGTCTGCCGAAGAAACTCAAATAGGGTAGCTGACACTGCAGGAGGAAACTTGGGAAACGTATTGTCTCAGAAATTAAAGAGAGAATGGGCTTACCAGTGTGCTGCAGGGAAGTCCATTGGTTTCATAACATGAAGATCATCAATGACTTTATTTTTATTTATTTATTTATTTTTTTGAGTTGGAGTCTCACTCTGTTGCCCAGACTGGAGTGCAGTGGCTGCTCCTGGCCACCGCAGCCTCGAACTGCTGGGCTCCAGCGATCCTTCCGCCTCAGCCTTCCAAGTAGCCGGAATTACAGGCATGTACTACCACGCCCGGCTGATTTTTTTATTTATTGTAGAGATGAGGTCTCGCTGCCCAGGTGGGTCTAGAACCCATGGGCTCAGGCAATCCACTCACCTCAGCCTCCCAAAGGCGTGGGATTACAGGCTGAGCCACCGAGCCCAGCTATCAATGACTTTAATAAGAGAAGAATAATACCTAGACTGGAACCGACTAAGGAGTGAATGCTAAGTGAAGAAACAGACACATACAGAGATCTCCTTGGAGAAACTGAGGATTTAACAGAAGGCCAAAACTAAGGGAGTATAGGGCATGGCAGTCAGTATTACTCTGTCATGAGCCTGTTCCTTATTATCTGATATAACAGTTTTGCAGACTCTTGAGGTACTCATCTAGTAGATTTTAAAAGATGTTTTGAACTCTACCACATTTTCCCAATCTAATTATTTAGAGAGCAAAATAAAATGATTTCCCAAGCTTTGTCTGTCAGTTTGGACATTTGCATAACCAGTAGTGCATAACTTTAATTAACAATACCATTTTTCTTCAGTGATTCAATCACAGAGTGTGTTAATACTATTAATGTAATGTATTTTAAATTGATTCTTTGCCATTAGCTTGCCAATTACTTTTAACCTGTAAAAAAGTACCAAAACACTGATTGGGTTTACCTACAAAAAAATTTGGATCATTATGACTCAGAGTTACAGAATAATTAAGAATTTATATTAGAAAGGTTTGAATAGTTCTGAGTCTTTTCTGTTCTGGCCTGAGAGTTAGTGAATATTCTTTAGTAGAGGTACTTGGATTGTTATAAGATTTTTGTGTTGCAGTAGTATACATTTTTTCTTTTTTCTGTTTTCCGAGAAAGTCAGTATATTTGCATTTTCCCTATTAAAATATTGTCTGAGTTGGAGTAAAATGAAATATTTCAACATGAAAGAAAAAATAATGGTGAAATATTTTGGCTGAAATTTTATAGGAGTTAAGGATAGTGCTCAAAAAGATCTCAAAGTTTATTACATTTATTATTTGTCCCTTCAAGAATTATAGAAAGAAGCACATAATTGAGAGATAGAAAGTTTAATTACTAATTCTTTCTCTCCTTGAAAACTTACTTAATGGAAAGTTATAAGATGTTTTAATCAAGCAAAATTTACTAATAGAGATCAAGCTTAAGAGGAATGTAAGAGCATGTGAAATTCTATAATTCTATTTAAATGACATTTTTACTTTGAAAAGAGGTGGTAAAATTTTGAAGAAAATAGCTGTTGTAAAATCATTTGGTGGAAATTTATGGCAATCACCAAACAAAATTATTTTAACATAAAAATTAACCCCTTTGTTGTTCCTTTATTAAAGTTGTTTTTCTCTGTAGCAGTGTGACTTATCACTATTTTAGTAATCTGTCAAGAGACTAAAAATCCAAGCCTATTCCCAATCCTTCTTCTAGTCTGATTTTTACTTTTATGAAAACCATGGCTGTCACATTCACTGTACTATAACTTGAATGGGTTATAAAGTCCACATAAACATCAAACATTTCTTCAGTGAACATGCATTGGGTGTCCCATCTGCCAGGCTGTGTTACAAATTCACAGAAATGTATTTGAAAAGTTTAGTGTTTAATAAAGTGAAGTAGGCATTTAAGTACGTTGATTTAATTAGGGTTAAAGGTGTTTCAGTAGGCAAATGTGAAGGTTATAATGAGGGCTTTAGAGAAGATAGATCACAGAATGTGCTAAACAGATGATAGGAGGAATAATTGGTAAAGTTTCAGACAAAAGGTGACACTTGAGGAGATTATTAATAAATGTCCATGAATTCCATATGTGAGAGGAGAAGAGAAAAATGGGCATCATCAAAGTGAAATGGTATAAACCTATGACAGGAGACAGACAATGTGTTTCAGTCCCAGAACTACCAGCTGTGCTGTGGTTGGAGATGGTGAGTGGAGTGGTGGTGTTGTAGTACACAGGGGCCCAAGTAGGCAGAGCAGGTGAAGGATCTTCCTCTGAAGCATTTGCTCTGTATTGTATGGCCAATGGCAAGCTTTTGAGGAGTTCTATTCAGAGAAATGTCATGACAAGATTTGAATTTTAGGGATTTGCCTAGGCAAGTATTTAGTGTGTGTGAAGACCAGATGCCTACTACTAGTGCTCATGGGAGGGTTAATGTGGATTGAACAAAAAAGTGACCATGGGCAAGGTTGGGCGATGGATGGGACAAATCAGAGATTGGTTGAGGAGATGAAGTCTTTAGGGTATGTTAATTTATTGGATATGTGGGGATGGACACAGACTTTCACGTCTGTGAAGTCTGGTATAGTTTTCTCTGAAAGGAAATGCAAGGGAAGGAACAGGCTGATTTTAGGCAGATGAGGAGGGATTGTATTAATACATTCATTTTAGTACCTGCTGAGTTCAAGCTAGGTGCCAAGTAGCCGACCAGACATTTAAGTCTAACATTCAAGATTCTAGTCCAGATGGAGATATAGATTAATGAGTGGAAGCACTGAGTGTTCATTATGTGACAAGCATTGTTTTAAAGTACATTAATTATTATATTCCTCATGAGAATCATATGAGATAGGCACTATTAGGATCATGTCCATCTTATAGATGAGGACACCGAGGTACACAATGTGAAGCAACTGGCTCAACATTGCTCATCTACTTAGGGGAAGAGTCAGGAATCAAAGGGAGTCTACTTCAGAGTCCATGTCCCTATATATACAGTACTGTTTCTCCAATGTCAGAACTTCTTAAACGTGGAAAGAAGCATCCTGGAAAATTAAAAAATCTCCTGAAAACATACAGTATTCTACCATTTCAATACGGGTAGTTAAAAATAATTATCTTTTTCACTTAAGTTTCTCTTTCTAAATCCAGTAATTATATAAATGGACTCTTTCTTCTAGACACACTGCTTAACTTGGGACATATTTAATTTATTCTGTCTCCTCTCCATAGTCTGAGTACTTAGTCTAATCTGTCCTCACAACTGGCTGCTAAAGATGGATTTTCTAGCACACAGTTAAACTCATACCCTCATTATCTCTTTCCTGGACAATTCTGTTAGCCTCTAAATTGTCTCTTCTCCGTCCTTATTTCCCTGATTCAAATTTATCACACATAGTATAGTATAAAGTACAATTCAAAAGTCACCAGTTCCATATAGCATTGTTGTGCTATGTATAGATTACAAAGATCTTAAAGGCAGGAACTCTTTTTTAATTTTAATTTTTATCTCCAATGATAGTAATTGGCACATAGTGAATCCTTAGTTAGATATAATTGAATAGATGGATACATGAATATGATCTCTTTCTCTCCCACCAGAATATCCTGTATTTATTATCTTTATGATGATGCTACTCAATATCAAAACAGGAATTGTTACCTTGGTGATATTTTATAGTGGTACATATCAGTTTGTTAAGTTTTATGAGATAAGAATCTGTTACTTATTAAATTAACTTTAAATTACCTAGCATAGCATTCTACCTATACCAGGACTCAGTACATGATTGATGAATGAGTTGATTATTAAGTAAATCAGTTAAGAATTATGAACCAGGCTCAGTGACTCAGCCTGTAATTCCACGCTTTGGGAGGCCGAGGTGAGTGGATTGCCTGAGCCCGTAAGTTCGAGACCCGCCTGGGCAACTTGGCGAGACCTCATCTCTACAATAAATCAAAAAATTAGCTGGGTGTGGTAGTGCGCGCCTGTAGTTCCAGCTACTTGGAAGGCTGAGGCGGAAGGATCGCTGGAGCCCAGCAGGTAGAGGCTGCGGTGGCCGGGAGCATGCCACTGCACTCCAGTCTGGGCGACAGAGTGAGACTTCAACTCAAAAAAAAAAAAAGGAATTATGAATAATAATAGAATGTTAGTAAAAAGAAAATAAATATTCTGATTACCTAATAAATGAGTGTCTACATTTCAGTAAAAATGACCTAAGATAGTTTAGAAAGGATCTATAGACTGTTTACATTTGTTATATAATTCTAAAACAAAGTAATTAGCTATTCCTATTTTATTTTATGATAAGATTCACCTCTTACAAGTCATTATGGCTCAAAGATTTTTTTGTGGGCAGACCTTATCTGTTAAACTTTAAGGCTGGAAGAACAAAAACATAATAAAATCCCAAAGTCTTTTGTGCTTCTATTCAATGTTCCATTCAGAACTGATACTTAATAAATGTTTCCTCAATACATGTTTTATGTTATTTTTTCCTTTGGTGAAGTATGTGGAAATGACTCAATTGACTGGCTGGACAACTGTTATAATTTATCTGTTGGGACATAACATAATCAAGTACACTGTTTACTGGTTGGACGCTATTCTTGAATTACTTTCAACATAGAGGCCAGAGCACTGCTCTTCTTTAGCCTGTTTGGGTTCACATTTTAATTAATGGTATAAGTGAATGAACAAGAGGCATTGATTCAATATGACATGCAAACAATGTGGACACAAGGTATAAGGAACAAAAGAAGAATGTACAAATGATACATTCAGTGACACAATCAGGATCTCAAGCAATGCAAAGAATTCAAAAGAAGGTTAACTCTAATGATTAAATTTGATAAAAATCAGCCCACATTGTATATGAAATTACCTGCTTCTGAAGGGCCATTATTCACAGTAGTACATGTTTTTAAGAAGTTAAGTGGCGTAGATGATAAGCTCAATAAGTAACTTTTTTTTATGAGACTTCTAAAATGCTACTGCCTTCTTGAACTGCCCTATAGGGTTGTGGACTTCATGCCCAACTGATGCTAACCCTATTGAATATGCACTAATGAAACAAAATACAGAGAAAACCATCACAACAACATTGCAAAAAGCATTCAGATCATTGTGTCCAGTTGTAGGCACTAAATTTATCCAAGAAAATGTTCACAGAATGGTAATGGTGATTGGAAAACATGTGTGATAATAGATATTAGAAATATGTGGTCTAGAGATTTTTTTAAAATTCAGACAGAAAATATCAGATGATTTCAGATATTCAAGGCCTAGATTAATTTTGCTCTATATGATTCCAAATTCCAGAATGACGTTGAACCACAAAAATAGAAATTTTATTTAAATAAACAAATTGTTTTTAAACAATGTGAGTTTTTATGCATCTATCAAACTATCAGTTATTATGCAAAGATTGTGTGTTCCTGGTAAACCAGACTAACACGTAACATGCTTACTGCCTTCACAAAGTTCATAGTCGAGAGAAAGCTAGTTTTATGTTTATCCAAAGATGGTATGAGCTACTTCTGGAAGTAACAAAGTAGTTGTTAAGAAAATGTATGTTAGCAAATATTTTTTCCCAGTCACTGGGTTGTCTCCCTACTCTCTTGATGGTTTCTTTGGCTTTGCAGAAGCTTGTCAGTTTGATGAGGTCTCACTTATCTATCTTATCTCTTATGGCATTGAAACTTGGAGTTTTGATCAAGAATTGGTTGTCAGTTCTAATTTCCATAAGGGTGCCTCCTGCATTTTCTAAAGTTCTTATAGTTTGAGGTTTTACATCTAGGTCTTTGATCCATTTAGAGTTGATTTTTGTGTATGGTGATAGGTAGGGGTCTTGTTTTAATCTTCTGCATGTTGCCAGCCAGTTTTCCCCACACCCTTTATTGAATAGGTTCTTCTCTCCCCAGTGGTTGATGGTGGAGACTTTGTCAAAGATGAGTTGGTCAAGAAATTGAGGTTTTGCTTCCAGAATCTCTATCCTCTTCCATTGGTCTATGTTTGCCAACTGTATATCTGACAAAGGCCTAACATCTAGGATCTACAAGGAACACAAACATGCCAAAAATTAAAAAAAAATCCCCATTACAGAGTGGGCAAAATATATGAATAGACACTTCTCAAAAGAAGATATATGAACAGCCAATATACGAACCAAGATATACGAAGAGATATACATGAAAAAATGCTCAGTCTCACTAGTCATCAAAGAAATGCACATTAAAACCATACTGAGATACCACCTAACACCAGTTAGGATGGCCATATTCAATAATTAAAAAAACAACATGCTGGAGAGGATGCGGCAAAAAGGCAACAATTTTACAATGGTCCTTTGAGCTGTGACAAACCCAAATATACTTTAGATTTACAGAAAGAAACCTATCTCTTGCAGAGAACAATGTAATAATTCTCTGTCTGTGGCATTGCCTCTTGGGTTATATTTTTTCCAAAACAATCTGTGATGGAGCTTTGTCATTTATCTTCATGATACTCAAAAGTTCCGATTTATAAGCCTCATAACATAGTGAATTTGGACTGAATTTAAGAAATATACAATGTATAATGGATGTATGTATAATCACTATATACAGTGTTGTCACTTTCCATGAAACCAGAGTAGAGGGCAGATTATATTTTCTATCTAATATCTCTCTCTCTATCTATCCATCCATCCATCCATCCATCCAACTAGCCCTTCATAAGCAAATATCTCTGTACACCTCAATCAATTTTCCAGTTTTTCCTTTAGATTCTTCAAGAAAGTCATCACCTTGCCTGTTCTTTCTAACAATGCAGTTATCTGTTGATCACTGATCAGGAAATTCTTGAGACTGTTGCTCCTGTTTTTCAATAGGTTTCACCATCAGACATTGACTATTTCAGACTTATCTGTATCAATTGCTTGGGACACACTTGTACTGACACTGAGTATAACAGTAGGTATGATTTCAGGAAAAGTCAAATGAATTTTTTTCTTTCTCTCCTCTTCTTCTCACCTCTTCTTTTTCATTCTAATTTCACAATACCCAAGTAATGAAACATTGAAGAAGACTACTAAAGATTATTCTCTTTATTAAAATGCAGAAGACCCACTGCATCCATATGATACCAGTCCCCATGCATTTTTGGAAAATAGTGAATCAGGCATTATAGTTTTCTGTCATTAGGTTAGCTAAAAAATGTAGATATCTTCCTCCTATGAGTCTAGGGTACTATTGTAATACAGAGGTCTGTCAAGTCCTCTAGGACTTTCCTATAAAATGAACTGAATCAGTTTTACTTCGGTAGCCTTGTTAGGTGACCAGTTGGAAAGTCATATATTCATTGTGTGCTAGGCACATAATGCTCAATAATGATAGGTATCATTATAGTTAATGGAGGATCATAGTCCTTGTCTATATGTCTGTAAAATTTTATAAGTGATATTAAATTCTTTTTAAAAATTTATTTATTATAAAGATGTGGGGTACAATTCAGAGTTAAGTATACAAACATTGATCATGCAGGTACCCTTGTTGAGGAGGTATGCCCC
>NW_007260578.1:51627-51907 GCF_000164805.1 Carlito syrichta | reverse complement strand
GCAGCTATCTTTTTTGTAGAATGATTTGAGTTCCTCTGGGTATATTCCCAATAAGGGAATGGCTGGGTCATATGGAAGGTCGATTTCTAGTCCTTTCAGAAATCGCCACACTGTCTTCCAAAGAGGTTGTACTAGTCTGCATTCCCACCAGCAGTGTTTCTACACTGCGTTCCTTTTTCTTCACATCCTCTCCAGCATCTGTTGGTGTTTGTTTTGTTTTGTTTTGTTTTTTTTGAGTTGGAGTCTCACTCTGTCACCCAGACTGGAGTGCAGTGGCCAC
>NW_007260578.1:25635-51275 GCF_000164805.1 Carlito syrichta | reverse complement strand
CTGTTGGCTGCCCATATATCTTCTTTTGAGAAGTGTCTATTCATGTCTTTTGCTCACTTTTTAAAGGGGCTGTTTATTTTTTTCCCTTCGGCACATTTGAACTAAATTTTTTTAAATGTGTTGAATTACAAAGAGGGCAGTGCAGAATTTCCCAATTTGATTTCTCAGTAGTGATGTGTGTTGTTAATAATGTGGTTGTCCTTTTCATGATGGCCAGTTGTATAAGGACCAACTTTTCTCTAGATTCATCTCCTGATCCTTAATTGAGGCATTATTTTATTTCTTTTTTCTCTCATCTTAATTACCTTGTTCCAAGGTAATGGAATTCTTAGGATCACTCTGCTATGATGATAAATACCTAAGAATTTTATGAAAGTCTCTCTGTGAAAAATTCCTTCTTCTTTGAATAATGTGATAATAAATATCTATCAAGGTCATAAAAATGTGATGAAAGAAGGATTATCCAATATTTCATAATTCAACTTCTGGTAAGCTAAAAATGATGGGAATCTAAAATAAAGTAAATCTTATGGAATAAAACTTTGATAAATTCATGCTTTTAAATCAGGTCCTTCAATTCTATTTTAATATTTCTTCATTAGATTGATAGGATCTAGACTTCTTTGCAAGCAGACTTTATCACAGGCACACACAATTCATCATTGCCATTGCCCTCATTAAACTTTTTTCTTTTCTCTGAAATAATGCTCTCTGCTTTAACTCATACATTTAGAAAACAATGCAATGATGTTCCATCAAGTTGATCTATGTGTCTCAAATGTCTTTAAGATACTTTAAAGTCTCGACACTTACCCATCTTTTGAATGTTGGCATTACCTTATTACCTTTTTCCTAAGAGGCTAGAAGAATATATATTCTTAATAGCTCTTCCTTCTCCATGAATGTTTATTATCTGATTGTAAATGTAAAAAAACAGAAAAATGAAGATAGGGTAGAAAGTAAGTGAAATTGAAATATCTCATTAAAATAGTGTGACATTGTTAAAATAGGAAATCAAAGTAGAATATAGTGAGGGAAGGAAAGAAATTTAGGAGAGGGAGAGATGAAACTTGATTAAACTAGAAAACTAAAATACAATAATAATGGGAAAGGAAAGTACCCTTTAAAAAATACTTTTCTGATTTACTAGCTATGGAAAATAACTACTTGAGGATGAATCATTTTTTTTCTTGGCTACTGTGTTAGTACTTTGAAACTGTTATGAATATGCTACATTTGTGGACTAAAAAGAAAAGTCAATTTTTAAAAAATTATGTCATTAATTTGTACAAGAACATATGAGATAATAGTGTCTTCATATTTATAGATGGTAAGTAATCAAATATATGTGAATGCTTATTTACATTTGAAGATGATATTCAATACACTTAAAATAAAACATCAAGACTATGAGTTACACGTAGACATAGAAAACCTTATTATTTTAAATTTTAAAAGATCTTTTCTTAGCAGGCACAGTGGCTCACTCCTGTAAACCTAGCATTTTGGGAAGTTAAGGTGGGAGTATCACTTGAGGCCATGAGTTCAAGACCAGCCTGGGCAACATAGTGAGGCTTGTCTCCACCAAAAAAAATGAAAATAAATAAATAAAAATAATTAGCCAGGCATGGTGATGCGTGCCTGCAGTCCCAATTACTTGGGAGGTTGAGGCAGGAGAATCGCTTAAGCCCAGGAGTTTGAGGCTGCAGTGAACTATGATCACACCACTGCACTCCAGCCTGGATGACAGAGCAAAACTCTCTCTTAAAAATAAAATAAAATTTAAAAAATTTGTTTTAAAAATGAAATTTTGTAACAAACTTAGACAAAGTGAAGTGCTTTCACTATACAAAAGTGTCCTACAAATTTTTTATTTTTGAGTTGGAGTCTCATTCTGTCACCCAGACTGGAGTGCAGTGGCCATTCCCAGCCACTTCAGCCTCGACCTGCTGGGCTGCGGCGATCCTTCTGCCTTAGCCTTCCAAGTAGCTGGAACTACAGGCGCGCGCTACCATGCCCGGCTAATTTTTGACTTATTGTAGAGATGAGGTCTCGCCAATTTGCCCAGGCGGGTCTCGAGCCCGTGGGCTTAGGCAATCCACTCACCTCAGCCTCCCAAAGTGCTGGGATTACAGGCTGAGCCACCGAGCCGGGCTGTGTCCTACAAATTAAAAAGGAAATTTTAGGTTACTTAATATAAAAACAAATGCAAACAGATAATTCAGGAAAAAGTAATTGCAAATAACAAATCAAAGATCACAAATAGGTAACAATGGTACTGTCATTTTTATTATTAAGTCAAACAAAAATTATAGGAATCAATGCATCCATTACTGGAGAGTGTGAGTAAATACTTCCTCTCAAGGGCTACTGCTGAGACTGTGAGTCAGTACAAAATATTTTTTGCAAGGAAATCTGTTTTCTTTAATAAATTAAATAAACTAAATTTATTTAAATTGAAATTTAAACAATCATACCTGGTCATCCAGCAATACCACTTTTGAGACTTTAAATTATAGAAATAAAATAAAGATATATAGAGATAGAGACAGATGAATAAAGATGTTTCTTTAAGTAATTTTTTTGTAAAAATACCTGAATATGCATCAGTGCGAAATGGTTTACTAATTAATGTAGTCTATATTCTTTCTCTGTTTATCTTCTTTCTATCTCTAGCTACCTCTGTCTCTACCTATCTCTATATTAGCCTGAGAGGGAATCTGTGATAATTTTAAGCACAGTAACAATTCACAGTAAATAAAAGTTAGTATCCAATTTTTGTGTCAGTCACATTTGTATGCTTGTATAAACACACAGAATGATGTAAGTATATATGTCCTACACTGTAAGTATTTCCTTCAGTGGAGTGGACTGATGGAAGTGTAAGTGGAGGCTGCTGAGTTATTCTTTCCACACTTTTGTTATTACTGGATTTGTTAAGTCAAGTATCATTAACTTCATAATTAACTTAAAAAATGAGCAAAGTTTAAAAATCATCCCCAATTCACGTTCTTCTTTCTTTGTATAGTTATTCATATCTTATTCTTCTGTTCTGTAGAAGCTGTCTAATGGCTTTATTTGGAAGGCACACTCAGATAGCATCTTTGGAGTATACTTATCTCTAATTCTGCCAGCCAGGGTCTGTCTGACCACAGGGAAGCTCTTTCCTTTTGAAAGGGAAGCTCTTTCCTTTTGAAACTGTCCTTGTCGATATGTTTTTGTAGACAAATTTGGTCTGTAAGAGTGATTCTTAATATGACATGGAAAGAACATACCAGAATTATCTGGAGATCTTAACCCATACATATACCTTTCTTCATTTGATCCCCAACCATATCAACTCATATGGACTCATATTGCAGTGAGCCACTGTCACTGATGGAAATGTGCTTCATTACTTAGTATGTTGTGTTGGTAAAAATTGGGGCATCACTCATGTATAAAATGTTTTGGTAGCACACCCAAAGTCTGAGATGCTCAGTTCTCTTCGGGAGAATGGATTCGTTCACTCCAAGCATAAAAAACATTCATTTGAAAGATAAGAATAATTTAATTCTTATTTCTATCTTAAGGCTGAACATTATCCCAGATGTTCAGATTGAAAGATAACTCTTCATTTTACAAAAGGGCAAACTGAAGTCAAGAGGGTGAATAATCAATATCTTACAAGTTAATGGTTATCTCAGATGTGATTTAATTCTAGTGGTTCCTAGGACTTCATAAAGGAAATATGGAAAAGATTCCTTTTGTCTAAAGAGGAGGCCCAATCCCAGCTTGGAGAAGAAGAGCCCTGTGGGCACACAAAGTGCTTTTGTAGTTGCATCTTTAATTCCATCTTTTTTTATAATAGAGAATTTAGTTTACTTTCAGAAGGAAACCTTGCTGAGCTGAGCTTTCTCCATTACCTTGCTACATGAGGCTGTTGAAATTTAAGAGCCACAAGCAGTGTTACTCAGACAGTGTCACTCTGACCTTGGCATCTGTCCTCAAGATAATCTGTACCAATTCTGGTACACCAGCTACTTCTCAAGAATCAGTCACCCCCCTGTAAGCTGTTCTCTCCACTCCTACCTATACCTTTTGAGCACACGCCCTTAGGTCTGGGATTTTAAATGTCCCAGTTCTGTGCCTTGCTACAGAGAGTCCTTGAAGCTGGAATAATTCAGATTGTAGCAGAGAAAGGACATAAACTCTGAGCCAATTGGTGTTGATAGTGTTACTTTAGGCATGCATTTAGCTAAAAACCTTCTTCATTGTGGAGGCCAAAGCATTTAAACCAGACTCCTGGCTACCAACTTTCTCTCACGGAGATAAGGAGAGAACAATTTTTAGTTTACTTTGTATAGCCTTTCCCTAGCCGATGGGGTTGAGTTGGGTTAGTGTTTGCTAATAGGAAGGCAGCCGCGGTAGGACCAAGAACTGGGATCAGCCGTGCAGACTTGTGCGTGGAGCCAAAGGGCTGCCTTCGCACACAGTCTGAGCACCCCGGGTCTGAGCCTGGTGGTAGGCCATTTGATGTTTGCTGTTGAAGGAGATGGGCATGGCAGACAACAGGGACGCCAAGACACAAAGTCGAGTAAGACCAGATACTTGGAAAGGTTTTAAAGATAGAGGGATTAGAAAGAGAGCTTAGAATAAGGCAGAAATATGTATAAACATATATATAGGTCTCTCTCTATATATAGAATAGGTGGATGAGTTCATTGTATGTAAAACAGTAACAAAGGCAGGAACACTAACAGAGTCTTCTTGCTCTCATCGTTTCATTTTGTGAAAGACAGTGAAGGAATTGAAGCTCAGAGAGGCTAGGTGTCTTGTCCAAGTTTGCCCCAATAAATAAAAAACACAAAATGTAAACCCTAGATCTTCTGATTTCACATCAACCCCTCTGTCTGAAGTTTCCTTTCTGTGGTATCTCTCTCTGTCTCTCTTCTCCTTAAAATTATCCTCAACTTGTATTAAATTAAATTTTAACTGTTTCAATTTTTAAAAATTTGGGGGGACAGTTTTTACTTATGGGGGGACAGTTTTTAAACAGGAAAAGTAAGAAACATATTCCAAAAAAGTGTCCAGACTGCCATTTTCCTGAAGATGAATGAATCTGTAGTAAATTGGATTATATAATTTTATATATCTGTGAGCATGTTAGAGAAGATATCATACTCTTACAATATACAGAAAATAGCACATTTTTAAGAATATATGAAACAAATTAGTTCACTTTTACTAAAGATTATGCCTAAACATCTCTTTCCATTAAACTATCTTAACCAGTATTTTTCATGAATGTATCCTAATGTGTCTGGTTTTCAGTTTTAAGTCCAAATGTTCATCCAACTTTCAGTAAAATATTCAATTTTTTTTTTTTGAGTTGGAGTCTCACTCTGTCGCCCAGACTGCAGTGCAGTGGCCGCTCCCAGCCACCGCAGCCTCGACCTGCTGGGCTCCAGCGATCCTTCTGCCTCAGCCTTCCAAGTAGCTGGAACTACAGGCACGCACTACCACACCCGGCTAATTTTTGATTTATTGTAGAGATGAGGTCTCGCCAAGTTGCCCAGGCAGGTCTCAAACCCGCGGGCTCAGGCAATCTACTCACCTCGGCCAAAATATCCATTTTTTGATCCAAATTTCAGGAACTCTGATGAACTTGAATCTTGAGATGCTCACAGTTCTATCAATATAATGCCTTAAATAATTGTGACTTAAACTTGTGTGACTTGACATAGGCATTACTACACGTGTTTCCTCTGCCTGATGATCATAGCTAATCAGTGTTAATATTTAAATGATCATTTATGAATCACTCCTAATATTTATTGATCTTTTTTTCTGTGCCAGATGCTGTGTAAAGAAATGTTCATATTTTTTCTCATTTCATCTTAACAACTACACTATATAGTATTATTGTTGGTTTGCATATGTATTGTGACAGCCCCAAATCGGACTGGGTGTTTGAGAACTGTTTATCTGTTTTGAAGAAATCACTCAGAGGGCAGGTTGGTAAAAATGGGTTTATTACTTACGGGAGGGAACCAACAGTGGCTGGTCAGTACAAAGCTTCTGGCACCCCAATAGACACGGGGAGAGATTGCATGCCTCCAGTGTGGGAAAGGGAGCAAGACACAGCAATAGCATTGTGTGCAGAGAAGCAGAAACAAAGATGTTTACTCTCAGTGACTGTCTTGAGTTTGTACATATGCATATTTTCAAGCATATTTTGACAGGACAAAGATGGCCTTGGCCAGGGCCCATTTTCCCAATTGACAAACAGTTATCAGCAGAGGAATGGGAGTGGGACATATGTCTTGTATCTGCCCCACAACATTTTTTTAAGTAATAAAAAAAGAACACCTTCAGAGAGGTAATTCTTCCAAGGTAATACAACAATTGACCAGATGGGATTTGAATCAGGTCTGCTAAACACTGCAGCTCTGCATGTTCCATCACACATGGTGCAAAGAAAAAGAAAAAAAAGAAAAACATAGAACATGTGACCTTACAAAAACTTACATAATAATGCAGAAAGGTACTTTAAAATGTGGGAGAGATTTCTTGAAATGCAAATCTCATCTTATTCTGTTTTAAAGAATATAATAAAACAAAAAGAACATGTGCAGTGCTTCCTTGGAATACTATCCTGTCGTGAGCTTTATTGATTTTTCTCTGCATTATATAGAAATAGAAAACTAGTGTGGCCCTTCTGTCTCTGGAGATGTGGCTTTATAGTATAGGTTTTGTTGTTGTTGTTTGTTTAAGGCAATTTTTATTCTCTAGGTGAATAAGAATTTGGTTTTAGGTAAACCAAAGTGATTTGTAAAACAGCAAATGGCTGTGTAACATTCCAAGACATTCCTACATATATAGTAAGACGTTGGCTATGAGTGATAATAAAATAGTGGCTACATTAGCTGTTATGTGTGAAATTGTAAGGAAAACCATCAGGTCTGAAAATTCCAAATTATGCTTGCAGTTTTTCTTTGAATATTGAGGAAGAAAGTAAACTAATACTTACTGAGAGTTTTCTCAGCCAGATGCTATGCTAGGTGGTTTTCATAAAAGTTTCTAATTTACTGAACTCAGAAAACCTTTTGTAAATTGCCTTACCAAAGAGAAATGCAAGATTCTTCAGCTAAATTATGACAGAAACAGAAATCAAATGTACATCTTTCTGACTTCAAAATTTAAAATTGTTAGCCAAGTGGAAATTTCTGCAGATGCTTAATATGATTCTTCCTCAATTTATTTCATTTTCAAATTTCTAGAAGTTGCCATTATGAGGCTCTGAGCAACTTCAAATGAAAAGAAGTTTTATGAGACATTTCTCTAGAATTTTTGCTAAATCATCATACACAGAAAACTACATATATGACTTTTGGTTTTGTTTTTGAATTGCTTAAACCCAAAGTCAAGTTCAGTGTTGGCTCTCTTCATATTTTTTTATTAGAAAATACTGTTTATTTAGAAAGCAAATTGGAGAGAGAGAAAGAGGGGATTCACCTCCCAAGGGAGGGGAGGAGGCCAAAGCTTAAGAAGACATGGCAACAGCCATAGCTTCAACAGCACATGGTCACACGAGTCTAGTAAGGCAATGGCCTCTCTTCATATTTTAAACTGCCAGAAAGACATTCAAAAACACAGTAAGTGCATTATCACTGTTGATTAAAATGAACTGAACACACAAAATTCCTGCCTCCTAAGAACCAGTCTATATCTATCTATATCTAGCTGTCACATATATCTGTCTGTCAGATATAGGGAAAAATTAAGACCCATATGTGATCTGCATTACAATTTTGACTTCCATTCTGGATTCCAGTTCATCTAACATTTTCCTGCCACTTTGAAGTTCCCTAAGTTTTGTATTCCTCGTGCTGCTTCTTTTTTCAGAAGTCTACAAATGTCATCTTTTGTCTAATGTCTCCTATTTAAGCACTTTTTCTTACTTAGCTTTCAAAGTCTTTAATAATCTATCCCACTATAACCAGCCAACTGTGTGGGATAGATGCAAAGAGGAGAAACATTTGAGTGAAAATAGCAAAAAAGAGAAACCGTAGAATACTATTGTGGAAGTTTTATGGCGTTAAAGTTCTTGGTGTAAGTCACATGTAACTGATTTTAGCTCCCTAAGTGATATATCTGTTTCTTGTTCCTGTGAGAAAAACATACTGCTCTTCTGACTGACACGTGCCCACTTCTCTATCTCCCTTCATGTACTTGATCACTCTATAGACATCCTTCCTGATCTTCTATTAGTGAAAATATCCACATCTACCCCAAAATTATTTTGTTCCTAGACTCTCCTCCTGACTCACTTCTCTGATGTTCTTCAGTCAACACACTTGGTCTATCTGAACCATGAACACAGGATTAAAAAAACAATGAAATTGACATAAACTCAAGCACAATATAATTAACAAAAATGAATTGGAAACATAATATTTCAGTGACAGTGAGGTGTCATCTACTCAAGAAAATCTATATCAAAATTTGATTCAGAATTGATACTAACTCATGGAATTTATTTGGAGTAAAAATATCAGTCCTTAAGTAAAATTATTGGGTTCAAGTGAGCATTTCCAGATCTAGGTCAGAGAAATGATAATGGAGACTAGAGACTGATTTCTTTTTCTAGTATTTATTGTTGTTATTGTCAGAAATTAGTATTGTTTAGCTAGCAAGTCTGCACTAGAGGTCCAGGTTAGTTTGCATACCATTGTAATCTGTTAATGCTGTAGTAAGATTTTGGATGGCTGCATAAAGAACACTAGTTCATGGATCTACAGCTCCACTGGTTCACAGTATAGACTAAACTAGCTAAATAGCCTCTAATTCATTATCATTTCAATCAGTATGAGTTTTTCCATCCATTCTGACTCAGTGCACTCTGGATAATAGAGTGATCCCATAGCCACAGCAGGTGGGCTCTTCTCACTTCCTTTCTGATTTCCTTTGAGGGACTTGATTATATGTGGAAGTCATGTCTTAGGGTACCCAGATTTGGTTAGCTTTAGGCTTTACCTTCTGTTTCCTCAACATATGGCCATTGAAATGGTAGCTCAAAGTCTCCAGAATTCAAGAGATTTCTTGCTGAAAACTGTTTTCGTTGGTCATTTATCTCCTAGAATTTCTACTTTCACGTAATTCCTGACCCCTACAAATTCCTTCCTTTTGCAAACTTTCCTATGTGATTAAAAATATTTTTTTTATTTCAGCATTTTAAAACTTTAGTTAAGAGAGTCTTTCATAATTCCTAGACTACCTACCCTGCTGGAAGCAAAAGCCAGCTTCTGAAGCATATGGGATTATTTTGGACCAAACTTTATCTCAGAACATTTGACTAAAGCCGTTACAAGCTGATTTCTCTTAAAAACGTAGATGTTCTTAACCAACATTTAAGCACCTAAATTTGAATCATGGCTTCATAGATGTCTCCTTGGACTTGTAGAAGTATTTTATAGCTGAACCTTAGTTTCCTCATTTGTAAAGTGAGATAATAATAATAAAATCTGCTACTTAGGATTCTTGTAAAGAGTAGATATGTGAAACAAAAAATGTGAGTGAGAATAAAGCAGGCATAAGGACGGTGACCAATATACTCAAATGGCAACACCACTACCTCTTTCTCCTGAAGCTAATGATGGGCTTCCTAAAGCACACAGGCACTTATTTTGCTGCTTTATTCACCATATACTGGAAATGGCTAACATTACTTAAAAGGAGACAAGTGTTTTAAAAAATATAATATTTACTGAATGTTAATCATGGGTCAACATTTTAAATGTTTTACACTAAGTATTGCTAAGTCCTTATACTATTCCTCAGAAGCATATTCTATCTTTCCCCATTATAGCCATAAGGTAACTGAGACTCAGACAGATGAAGTAGTTTGTCCAAAGTCACATGGTTAGAAATGGAGAGCATTTGACTTTTGAGGCTGTATTACTAATTAGCATGCTATAGCTGCAATGCATTTGTATAAAGCCAATGGCATATGAAGAATTTGTGTGATACTCAGATCAGAATATATGTACTCCTTGATGTTCAGTTCTCCTCCACCAGTATTATGGCTGGCAGAATCCTACTGGTTTTTCAAGTTTTTGTTGAAATTGCCTTGCCTCTCTGGCGTCTTTCCCAAAGACTAGCAGAATTTAATATCCCTTCTTCTCTGCTCTGATAGCACACCGCACAAGACTTATAAAAGCACACATCATGTTGTTTAATTATTTCTCCTTTTCTTCTATCTTGTGACTTTCCCGAGTGTAGAAAATGTTGTCTCATTTCCCAACACTCCCATTTGATTATTATTATTGTTCTTGCTGTTACTGTTATTATTTTAATCATTAGAGATGAGTACAATACCCAGTATCATAGAATGGCTCAATAGTCAGTTTTTAAATGGATGGATTATTTCAAAATTATTTTTCAAGCATCAAATACTTTATTAAAGAATCAAAACTTCTGACTTTTAATTTTTCACAATTGACTATAAATTTTTGAATTTTTTTGATTCTAGATCTACCCACTTCTTCTGTATATTGGTAGCATTTCAATGTTCAAGAACAATGCCCTATTTGTGTTACACCAGTCCCCAGATTATCATAGGTTCTTAATAAAACTTGTTTCTAATCAGCTTCTGAACATGGAGCTTTGAGCTTTACTGCAGTCAGTTATGTAGATGGCAGTCACCAGGCCCTTCTCTTTAGCTACAACCACCTTTCGGAATTGCTTTTCTTTCCTCAGCTCCATTTATCAGACTTCTGCTTTCCATAACCATATGTTGCAGTCGAAGTGTGCTTTCCCCTAGTAGTAGGACATCATTGTTTTTTAACACCATGATGTTATTTACTAGTCCCTTGGTTATATAAGAAAACTAGGAATCTCACACATGTTAGCAATTGTAGCTCTAGTAGCTAAAGATTTACTACAGGTAAGCATACATTTATAAGCTGACTTTCAGATCTTACCTCTTAACTTCCTAAGGTTACAGCAGAAGTATGTCTGAGCCTGAATCTTAAGCATGTTCCAGAGCTGGACA
Organism: Carlito syrichta; assembly: GCF_000164805.1. Classification (NCBI taxonomy): domain Eukaryota; kingdom Metazoa; phylum Chordata; class Mammalia; order Primates; family Tarsiidae; genus Carlito; species Carlito syrichta. The sequence goes on along the minus strand of NW_007260578.1, from coordinate 40,240 downwards.
TTGGGTGTGTGTGTGTGTGTGTGTGTGTGTGTGTGTGTGTGTGTTGATCTAGATGAGTACATAATTCAAGAGAATGGTGCTTTTAAATTGAATTATATCTTTAATATTATTATTGGTGTTATATATCTGTGATCATTTTCTCACTGGCAATCATTTTCTCACTGGCAAACTAAGACTTCCTTACAAAATCCAGTCATGCAATTTGCATGCTTTAGAGATAAGGTGAGGGCTCTGTCAGAGCACTTAACCACAGGTGTAAAAATGTTGTGATTAAAAAGAGACTACACATTTAAGTAGGAGTAATTAGAAATGAATTCTTGATTGCAAAGTTACACAAGCATTTACTCTTTGCTTCGCTATCCCTAGCCTTTGAAAGGTGCTGTATAAATGCAAATTGCTTCTAACGTCATTCATGCCATGAATTCATGCCATTGAAAATATGCATTTATATTGAACTAGGCTTAATAATAAAATACTAAATATAAAAGTGACAGTTAAATAGCGCTATATTTCCATCTCCCAAAAAAGTGCATTTTGTATTTTCCTTTTTGAACATGTACTTATGCTGATGAGATACAAACTCTGTCTTTATATTTGATTAAGAGAATAAAGTATAAAAATAACACTCTTCAGACTGATTAATATAATACTATAAGCAGTTTTTAAAAACATTATTACTGTAACTTAGCATTTGAATTAGACAGTTTCTGAATGTGAACTACATGCTGGTTGTAGTATATTCATTGCTGGTTGACAATTTAAAGACCATCTTCTTCTAAGACTCATAAAGATAATAATTTATGAATTATCAGAATATTCTGTTACTATAAATATTTTAACCTTTTTTTAATCTCTTGATACAGTCTCCACATCAGATGTTTTGGTGGTGGACTATGAAATGCAATCTTTATGAAGATTAGGATTTAAAACCCATGGAGCACATTTAGGGTCCAATCCTCACAAATATATGCCAGAAAATAGTAAACATCACGTCTTCCTATGCCTCCATGTCCCATGTACTTATCAACAACAACAGAAAAATCATTTTAGGGCAGGACTTCTCAATCATGTATGTATCATTAAGTCATTTGGGGAGCTTGCTAGGTAGAGATTCTGATACAGTAGGTTCAGAGTGGGACCCAAGATTTTATATTTCTAACAGCCTTTCTTGGGATGCAGCTGCTATTGTCTTAAGACCATACTTAGAGTAATAAGGTTTTAGGGCAGGGTCTGCAAAGTTTTTCTGTAAAGAGGCATATAGTAAATATTTTTGGCTTTGTGGGTCACAGGGCCTCTGTTGTACCTAGTTCACTCTGTGATTATAGGAGAAAAACAGTCACAGTTAATACATACATGAATAAGCATGGCTGTCTTCTGATAAAACTATGTTTATGTAAACAGGAGGCACATGGATTTGGTTCCTTGCTTGTAGTTTGCCAACACCCATTTTAGAGTACTATGGGTGTTCTCCTAGGGAATACATCTCTACTGAAAACTTCCACCTTTTCAAAGTTAATAAGGCAGAAAGTAAGTTAAATTTGAATGATCTTTCATGACCACCAGGCTCTGACTTTCCAAATATAAATTTGTATGACCTCCATTTACATTTATCTGTCTTCCATTTTGTTCTTGTCTTTGTATCTTCATGTCCCTTCCTCATTTTCCATATTAAAGAACTCCCAGGCACCATACAAATATTAGACAGAATTAGACAAAGAACCCTTAATAGGTTCCTCAAAGAACAGAACCATAGAGTAATAGAGTTTCTTTATTCATTGGGTCATCTCTTGCCTTTGTTCATTTTCCTGCCTCAGATAGTCCACATTCTCAAATGAAACCACGTTTGAGGATCAACTGGACGGCAATGGAAACTAAAGTTGAAATGTATGAACAGATGCTCCACATCAATTTTCCTATCTGCCTCCAGATCAGATTCCTTCTAGATGTTTTAATCTTTCCAATTAATCTAGCCTCAGTTCTGGAGTTCACTTGACAACTCCAGAGTTGGTATTTCATTAAATTGATCAGGCAAATTTCAAATTCTCTATCCCAGAGTGAGCAGTCACAGTACCAATATCTAAAGTGCCAGTTACTTTATTTCAGCTTTTCAGGGGACATCAAATTAAGAAATGTGCCTAATTGTGTTAGAGATATTTAACATTGTTATCTACTAGGGCTGTTAATATTATCATACATTATATATTAACATTGTTAATAGAAATAATGAACTAAAACAGGACTAGATAAACTGTAACCTGAGGATTAAATGCTTCTCACTTTGTGTTTGTGTGTGGCCAGCAAGATAAGACTATTTGTCATTGTAAATGAATAAAAAAAGAAACAATAGATGAAGATAATTTGTGACATGAAAATAATATACAATTTAATTTTTTTGTTTTTATAATTAAGTATTATTAGAACATATATATAGCTATTAATTTTGCATCTGAATCATCTACAGCTAATTTGTTCCACAATGGCAGAATTGATTGCTTACAGTAGAGACTGTGACTCTCAAAGCCTAACATATTTACTATCTGTGTAATTACAGAAAAAAAATTAGCAACCCCAAGCTAGACATAACATGTCCCATAATTTGTAACTATGTACTTCTCTAAAGTTAGATTATGCTGAACATCCCATCAATTTAAACAAAGCTGCTAAAAAAGTGCCATGGAAGTGGTGTTTGAAAGAAAGAATCAGGGAGTTGGTGAAAATATCACAATTTTTGTAAAAATTAATGCTTAATGCATGCTCACTGTTTACCAGGCATGGTGCTAAGAGCTTTGTAGGCCTTATGGTTCCTGTTACAACTAGTCACCTGGAAATTTCTCAGAGCACTCAGTTACAATTTGAAATACGTACTATATTATTGTTATCCTTATTTTGGATATTAGTCATTGAGACTTAGGTTAAATAACTTGCTCAGCACCATCTAACCTGCAAATGGCAAATGCTCAGCACCATCTAACCTGCAAATGGCAAAAATTTCCACCTTAGCCTTTAGAATTGCGGAGACTACGAAAATGTGCACCATGATGTCTGGCTAATTTAAAAAAATTTTTTAGAGACAGGGTCTTGCCATGTTGCCCAAGCTGATGTTGAACTTCTGGCCTCAGGTGATCCTTCCACTTCAGCCTCCCCTGTACTTGGGATTATAGGCATGAACACCCAGCTAAATTTGACTCTTGAGATCAATGTTTTAAGCATATGCTAGAGCTCACCAATCGTTTTCAAAGATAGTACCAATTTTCTGATATACATACTGATCATTAGGTAATATGCTTCTGAGGGACTATTCATTTATTCCTGATCGTGCAGTCTTCTGGACTGAATGTGGGCTTGGTCAATTTGTGATTAATTAGGAATCTTGTAGATTATTATTATTGATACTGCGGTTTACACATCATTTAAAATTGATTCTCATATTTCCTTCAGTGTTTGAGTGACTGTGAAATAAAATGACACCAGACAGGTTGAAGTTTAATCTAGGTAAAGTGGAAACATTGGGGGAAACTGAGGAGTACTTTTAATGTATAGCAAATGACAGTAATAGCCTCTATGGAAAACAGTGTGGCAATTCCTAAAAGATCTAAAAATCAACCTCCCGTACGACACCTCAGTCCCCCTACTGGGATTATACCCAGAAGAACTCAGATCGCTCTATGAAAAAGATACCTGCTCACACATGTTTATAGCAGTGTTATTTACAATAGCAAAAAATGGAACCAACCGTGCTGCCCATCAAAAGAGGACTGGATTAAAAAAATGTGGTACATGTATACACAATGGACTATTATGCAGCCATAAAGAAGGACAAAATTATGAACTTAGCAGCAACTTGGATAGACTTAGATAGCCTCTGTCACAGAAATGAAGAATCAAGTATCACATGTTCTCACTCATGGGTGGACCTTGAACAACTAGTGTAATACTATTAGAAAGGGATTGGCAGTAGTGGGAAACTGCCAGAGATAGGGTGGCACACCTTATCAGTAAGGATACCTGCATAATGAACATTTGCATACCTAACCCTGAATTGTACCCCACATATTTAAGATTTTAAATTTTTAAAAATAGCATTACTGTGAAGTTTTTCACAGAGCAAAAGTGATTTAGGACTGGTGCCTCAAAAAAGGGAAACTTAGCATTACACTGTGCATGGCATTCAAGTTGTTACCTTTTTCCTTATCTGGTGATCTCATTACAATTTTAAATGCTAATAATCTCTACTTACAAACATTTTTTTACAATGCCAAATTTATTCATGTATGTTTAGAGTAATACTACTGGTAGTAGACATGGTCTCTGTGTAATCTCACTGGTGGAATTAAATCTATTGGGGTAGATGTGGGATTAATATAGACTAAAAAGTTTTTTCTTGTTTGTTTGGAGTTGAGAAAATAATTAGGAGGGTACTTTAAATTCTCTGTGTATTTCTTTTTCCCCTTATTGCATCATAGAGCTTCACTGCTGACCTTTAAAGAAGAGTTTGCCCAAATAATTTGTGGAGATCTCTTGAGTAATTGGGCATTGAGTTGGAAGCTTTATTTTAACAGTGGCTTGATAGGTAATTCTGTATTTAAAAATGCAGCCCATAGTGTAAACCATGATTTTTAAAAAAATAAAAAGTTATCAAGCCAGTTTTCATTTTCCAAGCATTTTGCTTTCTTCTGACATGTTTGGTAAACAGATCATGTTATTTAACTATATCCACTTCTTCATCCACAGCAGAAATATTGTTTCTACTCTGAAGAGAAACTTAACTGTGATATTTATAATTCATATTAAGGCTGTGGGAACTAGCATCAAGTGTTTATGATTATATTCAGATGATTAAAAAATGTGTAGTCGAGCTTGCTTATTATTGTTATTGCTGGCCTGATGTCCCACATCATTTAAATTCAAACAGCACTGTCCTCTACTATGAAAAATTTCCCAAAGGGCAAAAAATTGTTTCCAGGGCTATTCACTGATGTACATTAAACCTTCATGAAGAACTGATTTCCACTGACGGTATGAAAGGGGAAACCAGAGTGTTTTGTGAAACACTACTTATTTTGATGAATAATTTCCAAATAATTTCATTATAAAAATGAGGCTTATCAAATTCAAATTTGCAGAGAATTAGAATAGAAAGACGAATAGTGACATTTAGTAATGCTTTACCAAGCAAACAGCCTTGGCTGCCACTCTGAAAATGGATATATAATTATTAAAAGCCCCATCATTTTATTACTTTTTAGAGATCATGGCCTATTAAGTTTCCATAACCTGATGAAAATGTGAATTTTGACTTAGCAGTTCTGTGAATAACACAAATTGATTGACTTTGTTTTTATTAACCCAAGAATGACACACCAGCCCTCTACAATTTCCCTAAGAAAAAAAATAATAAAACAAACCAATCAACCAATCAAAGAAGAAAAGCAGAAAACATTGGGAGGGGAAAAATAAAATAATTTCCCCATTTCTATATTTATTTTTGTTTTAATTTAATGAATATTTATATTAAATTATATCTGAGTTTTTGGCAGGAAGCATACACTTTTTACAGAATATTAGGAAGTAGCATTTAAGACTGGTGGAATGGTTAAAAAAAACGAAACTATTTCTTTTCCTTTGTTAGAGAATAAAAGGAATGTTTTTGTCACTATTTTGATATATAATCATGAATATTATCATTGTATTAGTCATTTATTATAGTTGTGCATAATTCTCTTTAAAATAAAATAGGGAAAACAGTATTTACCCTGTTTACTTCATGGGATATTGACATATGAAATGAAAGGACTTATATCAGCATTATTTCAATTTGTTTGCAGGCTACCCCAAAATATTTAAGATATTTCTTGAATATCCAGAACTTCTTTTCCTTTTATTGGTGGAAGGAGAAGGAAATAGTAACCAAATTCTGGTCAATTCTGTTAAGCAGTTATTCCTGAACCTTTCTCAAAGAAAATAATGCAAGTGCAAGAAAACATGTATTCACACTTCAGAAATTTTAAGAAAGGTTCAATTTAAGAAAGATAAGTTTTATAGGTGTAAAGACACTGTTTTTCAGTTCTCGACATTTTGTCATCATACCCCTGTGTGTCTCTGAATTCTAGTACCATCCAAATCAACCAAATTCAGTGGGTCTGTCTTCCTTTAATGCTTTGCCCTAATGCATTTGAACTGTTTACTATTAGTGCATTCACTTAGATGATTCCTTATATTTATTGCTACCAAGGTTTCTGATTTTTCTTCTCAGTTTTTTATATAATTAGATCGTTGAACTTCTCTGTCTCTTTTTAAATTTTCATTTCCTGAAAAGCTCACCCATCTTCTTCAGTTAGCTTGAAAATCAAGCATACTGTAGCTAAATAGGCATCTTAGATGAGCTCAGTTATGTATTTCATTTGACAAAGCTGATTTTCCAAGTCAGCTTTACGTATAGTGCACTACACATAAACTTAACTGAGAAATACAATGATGAGAGGTCAGATAAGGTAACAGTAGTACAATGTTTTGATCTGTATACAAAATCTAACTTTCTATCTGTTGTAAATTTTTAGAACTCATACAAATGTCACTTTGTTTTAACAATTTCTTCTCATATTCATTAGAGACAAATTTAACATTTTTTTTCCTAAACCACATCATTACTTCAGCATTAACAAATACCTTCCTTCCCTCCATCTTTCCTTCCTTCCTTCCTTCCTTCCAGCTGATTCTCACTCAAGATTGTGTCCAGCTTTAACCATGCAAATGGAAAACAATATCTTGGAGAGTGACAGAGCAGTAGGATGGAAGGATCCAGGGCTCCAGAAATGACTGCATGGAATGCAGCCATTCTCCCAACCTGACTTCTCCCCTCCAGATATTCAGAGTAATAAACGTGTATGTTTTAAGTCATTGTATTTAGATTTCCATTCATGACAGTGTAGTAAAATTGGTACCAGAGTTCCTCCTTCCCTTGTTTCTGTTTGTCCCTTCCTCTGGAATAAGTACTTCACCGAAGCAACAATAACAGTGATAGAAATAGCCATGAAGATGAGATTATGTAGATCTAGAGGTTATAAGCAGGTAAGGTGTAAAGGGATGTGAAAATAAAGATAACCTGTTTATCAATTTTATGTTCAAAAATCAATCTATTTAGTGAGTTCATGTTATCAGAAGAAAAAAATTTATATTGAGGGATAAAGTGCTTTCTATTTAGCTTTAGTTTTTTATTTTAGTTCTCATTTTTTAATGATGTTTTGGTACCTCATTTAATCTAGAATAACCATATAATGCTAGCATCTTTAACACCAGTTGGAAAAGTAAACTAATTTGACTTTAATTCATGAGGTAAATTCATTAAAAAGAGGACATCAAATAGTCATGGTTCTTTAAACTGAAAGCTTTAGACTTTCAGCGTTCCTAACTATGTTGTCGTCTAATTCCTCAGAAAAGGGGTAAGAATTGTAATCCCTGACAATTTAGGGTATAGTTCTTTACCAGATAACTTTCCTATAGTGATGCCAAAAAGAGGAACAGGAAAAGGAACCTCTTCTTTCAGAAGAGATAAAAATTAGCAGGTAAGGGAGAGAAATTAGTAAAGAGATGATATCGGAGACATTCTTTTCCTCTTTCACAAAACCATACAAGTGAGTGCCATCAGAGAGCAGAGGTACTTAGAGGTCAGCCCAGTTGCATAGAGAAGGAAGGCCAAATATGCCTGTGACTTATTTAACAGAGATGCCCAAAGAGGGTGAACACCTAGGAAAAGCATGGGGTCACAGGGCAAAACTGTGAACTCCAAGTGTTCACATTGGATGCACAAAGGAAACAACCGTGTCTCTGCAGGATGTGCCTGCCTGTTAAATACCTCCCAAGGGAAGAAATACTGTTCATCTGCAGCTCAGTAGGATATTAAAAAAAAAAAAAGACGACATTTTCTCCCATGACAACTCTGCCCAAGCAGAGCCTAAGAAGAATGAAGAGACTATGCTAATGACATTTAGTCTATCTGTGTAAGTAAGCCAGTTAAAAAAAAAAAAAAAAGAATACACGTATCCCATGCTGAAAAATTCAAAATAATTTATGTGGATAGGGCTCCACCCTAACTGCCTTTTGTGTGGGTTATACAGAGTGACTTTCTTCCAAAGAGTACAATATGGAAACCCAGCAAAAGACTAGCTTTATAGTGGGGAAATCTGACAAACACATCCTTAGCCAGTTGGTCAAGGTTATCATAAATTGTAATTAGTCAGGTTGACAATGTACCCTTTTATGATCTGATGAGAATGACAATTTACCTCTGTACTCTTTCCCCCACATCTTCTAATCTTAGAACAGACATGAGAAAAACATCAAGGAAATTTAAGAGAAACATCCTTTGATAGACCTAATTAGTACTCTTCAAAATCGCCAAGGTCGTCAAAAATAAGGAATGTCTGAGAAACTGTCATAATGGTCAAGAGGAGCCTAAAAAGACCTGACAACTAAATATAATGACATTTTAGATGCGAGTCTGGAACAGATAAAGAATATTAGGTTAAAACTAAGAATATATGAATAAAATATTGACCTCAGTTAATTTTAATTTATCAGTATGAGTTCATTAAATTTGACAAATGTACCATACGAATGTAAATTTTTAAAAATTACAACATGTTAAAAATTTCAATAGCTTGTGGGGTACAGAAAATTTTGGTCTGGACTTCAGGTGTACCCACCATCCCCAACTGTGCATCCCCAACAAGTGAGTTTTCTGTCCCTCCACTCCTTCTTCCCTCCCCCCCTTCTGTGTCTCCAGTGCCCATTATACCATTCTCTATGTCTTTGCATATCCTTAGTTTAGCTCCCACTTGTGAGTATATGTGGTGTTTGGTTTTCTGTTTCTAAGTAAGTTCACTTAGAATGATATTCTCCAATTCCAACAGAGTTGCTGCAAACACATTATTTTATTCTTTTTGATAGCTGAATAGTATTCTCTAGTGTATATATATACTATATTTTCATTATTTACTGATCAGTTGACAGGTATTTAGGTTGATTTCATATTGAAATTGAATTATACTGCAATGAATATGTGGGTACAGGTGTCTTTGTTATATAACAACCTCTGTTCTTTTGGGTAGATACCTAGTGTCTGCCAGGAATATTGGGATTGCTGGATCAAACGGTAGATCTACTTTTAGTTGTTTAATTTGCACAGAGGTTGTACTAATATAGACTCCCACCAACAATGTATAAGTGTTCCCTTTTCTCTGCATGTGAGCCAGCACCTGTTTTTTATTTATTTTTATTTTAAAATAATGGCCATTCTGCCTGGTGTAAGCTGGCAGATCATTGTGGTTTTAATTTGCATTTTCATCAATGATGAGTGATTTTGAGTATTTTTCCATGTGTGCTGGCCATTTACAAATCTTCTTTTGAGAGATGTCTGTTCATGTCATTTGCCCACTTTTTAACTGGGCTATTTGTTTTTTTCTTGCGGTTTTGTTTGAGTTCTTTGTAGATTCTGGGTATTAATCCTTTGTCAGATGTACAGTTTGCAAATATCTTCTCCCATTCTATAGGTTGCTTGTTTGCTTTGTTGATTGTTTTTTTTTTGCTGTGAAGAAGATTTTTAGTTTAATTAAGTCCTACTTGTTTATTTTTGTTTTCTTTGTATTTTCTTTTTTGGTTTTAGCCATAAATTATTTGCCTAGGTCAATGTCCAGAAGAGGTTTTTCTAGGATTTGTGTGGTGTCAGGTCTGACATTTACGTTTTTAACTCATCTTGAGTTAATTTTTGTACTGGGGAGAGAGAAGGATCAAGTTTCATTTTTCTGCATGTAGCTATCCAATTTTCTCAGCACCATTAGTTGAATAGGGTGTCCCTTCCCCTATATATATTTTTGTCTGCTTTGTCAAAGATCAGTGGATTGTAGGTATTCGGGTTTATTTCTGGAGTCTCTATTCTGTTCCATTGGTCCTTGTGTCTACTCTTGTACCAGTAAGTACCATGCTATTTTGGTTACTACAGCCTTGTATTATAATTTGAAGTCAGGTAATGCAACCTCCAGTTTTATTTTTTGTTTAGGATTGATTTGGCCATTCTGACTCTTGGTTTCATAAGAATTTTAGGATTGTTTTTTCTAATTCTGTGAAAAATGACATTGGTACTTTGACAGGGATTATGTTGAAGCTATAGATTACTTTGGGCAATATGATCATTTTAACAATGTTGAGTCTTCCAATCCAGGAGCATAGAATGTTTCTCCATTTGTTGTGTCCTCTACAATTTCTTTCATCAGAGTTTTGTAATTCTTGTGATGTCAACAATTGGGAAAACTTGGTATTAAGGTGTATGAGAAATCTCTGTGTCATACCTGTATTTTTTCTGTAAATCTAAAACTACTCTAAAACAAAAAATTTATCTTAAAAAAGAGTCCATAGCTGGGCTTGGTGGCTCAGCCTGTAATCCTGCGCCTTTGGGAGGCTGAGGTGAGTGGATTGCCTGAGCCCGCGGGTTCGAGACCCGCCTGGGCAGCGAGACCTCATCTCTACAATAAATCAAAAAATCAGCCGGGCGTGGTAGCGCATGCCTGTAATTCTGGCTACTTGGAAGGCTGAGGCGGAAGGATCGCCGGAGCCCAGCAGGTCGAGGCTGCGGTGGCCAGGAGCGGCCACTGCACTCAAGTCTGGGCGACAGAGTGAGACTCCAACTCAAAAAAAAAAAAAAGAAGAGTCCATACTCCGTGATTCCATTTGTAACATGTTCTAAAATATGGAAAGTAATCTACAGTCACAGCAAATTAGTGATGGTGGGGTAGAGGTGATCGAGATATGACAAAAGAGCATGGAGAATCTTTCAAGGATGATGGACATGTTCATTATCTTCATTGTTTTGATGCTTGTGTACATAGGTAAAAACTCACGAAATCCTATTCCTAAATATGTGCAATTTATTTTGTATCAATTATGTCTTGATAAAGCTATAAAGATAAGTTTTTACAAGTTAGATTTCTTCAGAGAGATCAATAATTTGTCCATGAAATAGAAATACTCTTTTAGACTCATCAGTAGCTTCAGAAAACTACCACAAGTTCATTCTAGCAGGTCATCAACTTCATTCGGTGTGGTTAGGGAACTTCAGATAAATGAAATCTAAGAGGTTATCGAACAGTGCAAGCCAATAGTTTCTGCCTTGCCAGAAGGAAGGCAACCCTAGGATAAAGCTTGTATAACTTGTTAGGTGATGCAACAGGACAGTCAGAAATAAATTTTACTTAAGATTTCTTCTAAGAGTATGCTAGAGCATGCTTAATTAAGCATACTCTTAGAAGAAATCTTAAGTAAAAGGACTCCAACCTTTCTTAGACCAAAATGTTTGTTTTTGACAATTGGAGTGATAAAATGAGTTTGTGGAGACTAGTATTCTCCACACTCTGGGGACTTCAATAGCTCTTTACTGAGCATTTGCATGAATATGGCTGTTCTCATTTCATCTCCCAAATACCCTCTAAGAAAGATCATATTACTATCCTAGTGTACACATGAAACAGAGTCTTCCTAGTTTAAATGGTTCCCTAGAGATAGTAAGCTGACAAGTGGCAGTATTTGAAAAAGAACCAACTGTGGCCATCTCTCTCAAGTCCACATCCCATGACTTCCCTTGGCAACTTGAAATCAGCCATGGTAGAAGTATTGCCACCAAGGAAGCTGGTAAAGGCTTCACATCATGGCTTTTATCTCACTTCTCCTTTTTTCACCCAAAGATAGCGTTGCCAGATAGGATATAGGACACCCACTTAAATTTGAATTTTCAATTAAAAATAAGTAAATGGAAAATATCTGAAACTGAAATGTAATGAATGTCCTATATTTTTATTTCCTAATTCTGGCAACATCACCTAGAGAGCTAGTTAGTAACATTTGCCAGTACACCCAGAGTTACTCCACACCTGTGCTGCTCTTGACCACTGTACTCTCCTACCTCTTGATCATCAACATTGTATCAAAACGCACCAGAAAATTCAACTAGCACATTAGGTTCTTTACTTTGGTGACCTCACCAGGCCATGTTTCTAAAGAGGAGATTCAGGCACCTAGAGATGTATTTGGGGGAGCTTATTAATATTCGTGTGCGTCCATTGGCCTTACTGAGAAGATTAATGACTACCATATTACCTCTCCTAATCCAGGAACCCAAGCTTTCCTGTACTTTAGGAAAAATTTTCTCATGCCTTTTGGTGGATCTTAAGAGCAACACAAGAAACCAAGGGAGGATCCCAAAGTCTCCTTTCAGAAAGAGAATGTGGGTTTGGACAATGGTCTTAATTTAATCAGTCAGGAAAGGGCTAGAGGAGATTCCCTTCCTGAGCCGTGGTGTCTTTTATTATCTACTTGCCCTCCAGTAGACCAGACTCCATCTCAGAGGAGAGAGTTCTTAAAAGAGTCTGCTAAGAAACCCGCAGAAATTCTGATGTGGTAAAATTGAAAAACACATGCAGGCAGGAGTGTTATCATTGTGGACTACATTTTGAAGTTGTTTGGTTAAGTCATCCTCCCAGGACTATAGCAGAAAAAGAATCCAGGATAGTGCCACTGATACCTAGATGTAGCTAAAACCTCTCCCAGAGATCAAACATGAATTGACCTCCTTTTCTCCTGGGTTCCACTCTTCTGAGTGGACCTCCCAAAATAGGCTCCATGAAGGAGCACGGCTGACCCCATTCCTAGGTAATTGGAGCAAGGGTACACGAGCCAGCATCTCATCAACCTTGTGCCGAAAGGAAGGAGCCTGAGGAAGCTAAGCCTCAAAGAACCCTTTCAATGTCAAGAATGGAGAGGGCTCTGCTTGAAAACCAGGATGTTAGAGGCAGGTTGGTGTGGAGCAGTATAGAATCCTGGCCACAGGCCCTATGCTGGGCTAACCCCGTGGCCACCTATGTGAAGATTGTGAGTTTTCTGATTCCTCATGGTTATCAACAGGCCAACTTCTTTTCATACTGTACCATGCATGCAATTCACCTGGGAACTTGTTGAAATGTAGACTATGACTCACTAGTTCTGGGTTGGATACTAAAGTTTTCATTTTGGGGTCCAGGTCTTATGATAGTAACTCTGAGAAGCAACTATTGTTGAACGTCGCACACATAGAGCCACAACTTTGTTTATCTTGAACTAGGAGCATTGGTCTCACCTTGCTCCAGTGCTCCTTGGAACTTGTTAGAGGTGCAGATTTTAAGATCCTAGTGTATACCTATGGAATCAGACTCTGCATTTCCACAAGAGCTCCAGGAGATTTCTATGCACATTCACATTCGAGAAGCACTGATAGAGAAGACACTTCCTGGAGTGTTGTGTGACCCAAGCCGATGGTTTTGTGGAGGAGACTGTAATTTTAAGGAGCACAAGGTCTGTATATCATGCACTGTCAAGAAGGAGAATCATTCTGACAAATCAGAGGGGCCACCCCATAGTGACTTCCTTGGCCAGTGGATATTTGAAAAGTCACCTCTCAGTGGGCTGCAAGATCCACCAGAGGGAGCCAGAGCCTAGAGGTGACTCCAAGGACAGATGTGGAAAAAAGGTGGGGAGTCCCCCCCACTTTTTGTGTATGACTTGTTCCGGCAAATATTCACACACACTTTTTGATAGCCATTACAAAAATAAGATTAAAAGAGGTGGAGAAGTATTTAATTAAATATTTAATTAAAGTTAATTAACATGAGGATAGGAAGTTAAGAAAATTTAAAAGAAAAAAACTAAAGGTTTTAAAAAAGTAAATAGGAGGTGTGTGTGTGTGTGTATGTGTGTGATTTATGGGAAAGTATTATTTCTTCTTGGGTAGAAATGATTTTTTTAAACAAGACATGAAAACCACTAGTCAAAAGGGCAAAAGTTGATAAATTAGAATACAACTGGCATAAAATAAGGACTTCCATCATCAAAAGACATCTTTAAGAAAATAGAAGTGTGAGTTTCCGAGGTGTAGATAATTGCAACATGTTTAGCTAAAACAAAGTGCTTATATCAATAAGAAAAAAAAAGACTAGAAAAGGCGAGCAAAAAAACTTGAATAGTCATTTTACAAAGGGTAATTTCAATGGCCTCATTTGTAACCAGAAAAATGCAAATAAGGCTACATGAAATACAATAACATGTCCACTGGGGTTGGCATGATGACTATCAATGAAAATTTTCATACCCTACCGGTGGAACTGTGAATTGGTAGAGACTTTTTGGAATTCAGGTGATAATTTTCTTGTAAATTGATGCCACACATAGTCTATGACCAGAAATTCCATTCCTAGGTATATATCCAACATAAATGCATGTGTATAACCCCAAGAAGACATGTGTAAGAAATGGACCCCCAATCAGAAACAACTCAAATCTTAGAAGCAACAGAATACTGATTTATAAATCATAATATAATCATGCTAAACAACAATAAAAATGAATGCACTAAGCCGGGCTCGGTGGCTCAGCCTGTAATCCCGCACCTTTGGGAGGCTGAGGTAAGTGGATTGCCTGAGCCCGCGGGTTCGAGACCCGCCTGGGCAGCGAGACCTCATCTCTTCAATAAATAAAAAAAAAAATCAGCCGGGCATGGTAGCGCATGCCTGTAATTCCGGCTACTTGG
>NW_007260578.1:1574-25615 GCF_000164805.1 Carlito syrichta | reverse complement strand
GGCTGCGGTGGCTGGGAGTGGCCACTGCACTCCCGTCTGGGCGACAGAGTGAGACTCCAACTCAAAAAAAAAAAAAAATGAATGCACTAAAGCCAGACATATCAATAAGAGAAACGTAAAAACCTTTTTTTCATAAAGGGTGGGGTAAGAAGACATAAAAGAATATATATACTATATAAACATTTAATGCAAAGTTCAATGACAAATAAAACTGGGTACAAAAATTAGCCTGATACTTAAAAAGCTGTAATGCTCACAGTGCAGATTTTGAACTTGTAAGCCTCTATAATAGTGCGTGACGATTCCCTAAAACAATAAGAAATCTCCCTCTCTTTCCACATCCTATTACTTTCTTTTTTCTGAAGAATGCTAATACAATAGGTAAAACATATTTTAAACTGCTAAGAATAGGTGATCATTTATATAAAAGATAAAAGCTACAAGCAATAAAGTAAACTGAAAATAAAAAAGATGAAAGATGCAAATGATAGTCAGTTAAAAAGGAGGATGTGAAGATGACCTGGAGATGAAGTTGATGACTATGAATAAAAGCAGGAACAAAACTAAGTGAAGTCGAGGTTAGAACCTAATGTCAAAATCATTGGGGGTGGGAGAGGGATATCTTTAAAAGGAAACAAAAGCAAAAAGCCTGGGAACGGAGATGAGAGAAAGCAAATGAGAGAAGTGAGCTAAAAGCAGATGTTTGTGGAACCAGGTGTGGGGAAAATGGGCTTTCCCACAGCACAGAGACTCGTTGCCTTGGTGACACCCCTCCTAGGCATGTCCCTTCCTGCCCTCCTTTACCCTGGTGTTCTTCCTCGCCATGAACTCTTTCTTGCCTGAACCTGCTGTGACAGGGCCAGAACTTCTCCATCTAAATATCTGCAGTCAACCAGGCTGCTGGTACACTGTCATTTCAGAATATTCCTGTGAATCCACAGCCTGAGGTAGCCTCCATGTTGCTGTGTGTTTCCATCTCGTCATTTTCCCTCTTGCATATTTGTGCATCCCCAGGATTGAGATCACACTCTGTGTGTCTTGTGTTCTGCCCTTTTGGCATCATGTCGTGACATATAATTGGAAGTTTTTCAAATCCTTGATCTTTAATGAGTACGCAATATTTCATCATGTATTATTCAGTGATTGTTCCACAGAAATTTGCTGAGTGTGTATTATGTGCCACGTGCTTCGTGCTTTGTTCAAGGTCACTCTTAATTAGCAGCCGAGTGTGAAACAAACAGGACAATCAGTGAACGCAGTACAAAAGCTCTCGCTGGCCCTTTGCTGATTTCCAGGTTCACAACGGGTCCAGGTAAATAAATTTGCCTGTGTGGACTAGAGGATCATCCCTGTAGTTCGAATGTCTACTTGGTTTGAGCACTAGATCAAGTCTAAACATCCACTGTGGATTTCTGTTGGAGGCAAAGAAAAGTTTCATGACCAGGATTTGCCAGAGACAACTTGGCAGTCTTCTTCCAAGAGATGCTTTATGTTTCTATTTTCTCAAATATGTGATACATTCACCTGGTTCTAAATTCAAGATAATATAGTAATGTGTACAATGAAATGACTCATTCCCACCAATTCCTCATCTGCTAAGTATCTACCAGTTTATTCGCTTTTTCATTGATTGTCCTGATGTTTCTTTGTACGAGTATAAATATACATGCTAACTTTTTTCCCCAACACAAAAAGATAGTCTACAATTCATATATTTTGCATCTTGCTTTTTTGCCTGTAGCTATATTTCTTGGAGATATTTCTATATAAATAAAGATCTTGCTTCCTTGATCTTTATTAGTTCTACAGTCCTATACTCTTATAGTATTCTATTGCATGGCTAACCATAGTTCTCTGGCCAATTCCCTGTTAATAGGCTTTTGAATTTGTCATTAGATTTGTCACCCCAGACAAGGTTGCATTAAATAACCTCATATGTATTTGATTTTATACACATATTTGGACCAAAGGGTAAGCGCATTTGTAATTTATATTACCGAATTACCTTCCACAGGTTTTGGCAATATCCATTCCCACCAGCGTCATTCTTGACCTCACCTTTGACTAGAGACCCAGGACAATTGTTTACTGAGTCAGCAAACTGAGTGTCTGCCCTAAAACAGGTCACATGCCAGACAATAAAACCCCAAAGAAAAATAAGAGGCTGTTGGTAACTGCTTTCAGTAGAGAGACAGAAAAATTTATTGAAGATTCAAGTCAATGTGTGACAAAGCACCTTAGCATGATATAGGAAGAACTATGAGAACAGGGACAGGGAAATTATATATTCTGCAAAGAGATCTTCAGAGGAGGCAAAAATTGAGCTTGGCACTGAGTAACCAAGTAACCAAAAAGAGAGGTATTTGAGACAGATTTAGGTGGGGGTGGTAAGTGGGAATACTGCAAACTGTAGCCTGGACACTTGTTCCAAGAACCATGAATAGAGTGGCATTGATTGAACATGGGAGCTAAGATTGGAGAGGAAAACAAATACCAGGGAGAGAGAGAGAGACATCTGATGGAGACTTCATCTCCTAAGAACCAAGCAGTCTTTGTGGGCTTGTACGTGGTGGTGACATGTTCATATTGCTTCCCAGCCACACTCTGCCCTTTCTCTTTCATTGGACTATAACACTACGAAAGCATAATAGTGCCTATCCATTTCACCCCAAGTGATCATTTGATGCCTTAAACTGAGATCTCACAGCAACTCCCATTAGGCCACTTATGATGCAATAAACATTTGTGACTGCCCCTTGATTTTAATTGTCTTAGAAACAAACTCCAGGCAATACTACCTCCCATCCTAGCCTATTTCCAACATATGATCAGGGTATGGGAGAATTGCTGTCAGAGCTTAGGAAAAACAGAGGCTAGTGACTCAATAGCTCAAGAAAGGAAGACGGTAGAGGAGAAGTCAAATAAGAATGAGAACCCAGTCAGAATATTTAATACTAGCTGTTCATTTCCAGATGAAAACTCCTGTGTTGCTTAGAGGACCTATGTTCTGCTTCCACCAATGGAGTGATTGTGTCTTGTGCTTCAGTCCATTCATATCAGAAGGAGGCCAAGTGGAGGGGCTCACACAGTGGCTACCACAACTCCTGCTCAAGGGGTAGCCTGGCTAATATAGAATCACCCTTTGTAAGGTTTCCCACTCCAGTAGGGAAATCTAGAAAGATCTTTTCCTTTTCTAATATTTTCTACTGTTCTAATGTTTCTGTCTTTTCCAGTGTTCTAATATCCCTGTTTTCCTGCCTTTCAAAATATGGACTAATATCGATATAACCGACCCACACATAACCCTCGGGAAATACTCCCCCTTGGAAAAAGAGATCCTAGTAAGTGCCCTGAAGATTTCACACACAGAGAGGCTCCACTGAAGCCAGCCAGGTTGGCTGGGGGAAGCCAAAGTTTCAAAAACCACCAGCAACAAAGACAGCCTTCAAAAACAGACTCAAATTGTCCGAATCTACTAGTGGTTTTTACAGTTGCACTGCAAAATACTTTTAAAAATAAGTTCACTTAGGAATATAATTGATAACAAATGATAACTACCATTTCATAAGCGCCTATCTTCCATTGATTTCTTGCATATACGTTGTCCTATTGAAGTCTCTAAATGATCCTGCAAAGTCAATATATTTCTTTTGAATTTATAGTAGGTAAGAGGAGAGTCGGGATTTAAATCCAGGGTTGTTTGACTTTAAAAATTCGTCCCTTTTCAGGATTGGCAGTAGTGGGAAACTGTCAGGGAAGGGGAGGGTGGAAGTGGCAGTTGAGGGAAACTGCTAGGGGAGGGAGGGGCATACCTCATCAACAAGGGTACCTGCATAATCAACGTTTGTATACCTAATCCTGAATTGTACCCCACATCTTTAAAATTCAAAAAATTCATCCCTTTTCCCACTACACAGGTGCTCACACATTCTTAGCAAGGGAAGGAGAAACAGCCACTACCTAACTCTTTCCATGGGTGCAGCCTGCCCCTATACCATGGATATTTCAACAATGCTTTTTTCTTGTCAGTATTTAGGTGACATTCACACTATAGCATCAAGGAGGCTTTTGGCTTATAAACAACAGGAAGAATGGAAAATGCTCAAGGAACTACACAGTTGCTGTCTCTGTACTGTAAATGGGCAGTGGAATATAGAAAGTGTGATACTGCTTGTGTTACTTGGAAACATCTAGAAAAAATATAGACAGTAAAGTTTATTGTGATTCCCCAGGGAGTTTAAAATGCTACAACAAAAACAGATGAACATCAGCAAACACATAGAAAGACTGCAGCTTGTTTGAGTCTTGAGATATCAGCAGTGTTTACAGTGTGTTGAAAGATGTGACAGCTCCCTATTTCTGTCTGGAGTGAGCTGGGACCCAACAGGAAAAGACAAGGCCAGGCAAGGAGAAGACAACAATGGCACCAATGATAGTGATAATGCCAATCAAGAGGAGAAAGAGGAGACAGAGGGCAAAAACACAAGAAGACGAGAAATAAAAATGAGCATAGTTTTCAAATAAAAAGATCCAAAAAAAAAAGGTTTAGCATACCATGCAAATGATCTCAAATTATTCCTCCCCACAAAGAAACTGGAATGATTCATCACAGGCTTAATATACCAAAGTATTTTCACTTAGCAAAATCCCCTGGATACTTAATGCTACTGAATCAGGATTTTACGTCACAAAGAGTCTACACCAGTGAAGGGCCAAGACCTGCAATTTGGAAGAAGAAAGTATCTGGAAATAGCACACCTGCAATGCAACTCCTTATCATTATTACAGGTTAATTTATTTTCCAGAGAAACCAAGTGTGCTGGTTCTTATTATTCCTGCCAGCTGTGTCCCAGGCTTTTTACCATCCTGTCTTCTTGTTGGATTGTGGCTTCTGCCTGATCTCCAGGGGATGCTCAAGGTAAGACTTAGCTGCTGAGGCTTCCTGGTCTCAGTTAACTCTTGATACTCACTCTCACCCTCATCAACAGCCCAGGTCTTCCATTTCATCGACTCCCATTGGCTACTGCATCCATTATCTATTTCTGGGATATAAAGCACCTCAATAATAAGTGGCTTAAAACAGCAATCACTAAGTTTGCTTGTAATTTTGTGGGTCAGCAATTTTGGCTGGGCTCAGCTGGGTGACTCTCCTGGTCTCACCTGGGTTCCTCATGTGTCTGCAGTCAGCTTCTGAGACTGACAGATCTCAGCTGGGCTAGTACAGGTAATTGGGCCACCTTTATTCTTCCTCCAGAAGGCTAGGTGAGGCTTTTCTTTCTCTCCCTTTTAAAACTTGTTATAATTGTATTTTTTATAGAAATGTGGGGTACAAGTCAGGATTAGGTACATGAGTAGTCTACGAGCAGGTGAAGTTTGGGCCTCCAAGTGTTCCTCACTTCCCCTGGTTTAGGACCAAGTACCCTTTGTGTTGTTATGTGCCCCTCCTTCCCCTTGCAGTGTCCTGGAACTGCCCATTCCTCCCCCTTGTGCTATTGTGATTAATGTTCAGGTCCCACTTATGAGTGAGAACATGTGGTATTCAGTTCATTGTTTCTATGACAGATCACTAAATATGATGGTCTCCAACTCCATCCAATTTACTGCAAAGTCCATCACTTTGTCCTTCTTTATGACTGTATAATACTCTATCATGTATATGTACCACATTCTCTTTTGATAGGCAGTAGGGTTGGTTCCAGGTTTTTGTGATTGTGAATAGCACAATAATAAATGTGTGTAGGTGTCTTTTTTGTTGAATAATTTGTGTTCCTCCAGGTATATTCCCAAAATGGAGATTGTTGGATCATATGGAAGGTAAATTTCTAGTTCTTTTAGAAATCACCACACTATTTTCCATAGAGATTGAACTAGTTTGCACTCCACCAACAGTGTAGAAGCGTTCCTTTTTTCTCCATACCTGTGCCAGGATCTGTTATTTATTTATTTATGATGGCCATCCTTACTGGAGTTAGGTGGTATATCGATGTGGTTTTGATTTTCATATCTCTGATGATTAGTGAGGCTGAGCATTTTTTCATGTATCCGTTTATCCCAGGCTTTTCCACAAGGCTATTGTGAGGTCAAAGAGAGTGAGTAGAAGTTTGCAAGCTTCATAATGTCAAGGCTCGCAACTGGTACACTGTCACTTTTGCCACACTCTGTTTGCCATAGCAAGATATGTGGCCACCTCAACTGCGAAGTTGGGTAAATAGACTTCATCTCTTGATGGGAGGCAAATTGCAAAGGGCATTAACAAAGGAAGGCAGGTGTAGTTGGAATCATTATTGCAATCAATCTAGCACAGACTCCCTAGAGCTGGGACCAGCCTCCAAATAAAGAAAAGAACACTACTCAAGGGAGGGGATTCCTAAGCTTGAAAGTTAGAAGTCTGCTCCAGGCTTACCACTTCCTGTATGGATATACAGCTTCTGCCTTGGAAGCAGGGCCAGCCATCTCCAGCTTTTTCTCTTTGCTACCCTCCTCTTCATTGCAGCCAGGTAATCCATACCTTCCCCATCAAATCAAGTGCCTCCACAAGTCAGACATAGCTACATAACATGCACAGTTCCTTTGGGTATGTCATAAGGAGGTATCAGGGAAACTCTTTCTTCGGATGGCTGGCTATTCATCTCAGTTTAAATGTCACCTCTCCAAAGTTGAAGTCACTGGATGCTCAATATACCTGGGCATCATCAGCAGCATGGAATAAGTGGTCTATGCTGAGCTTCTCTCGTCCACAGAGATCTGCCAGGGTTTTGTCAACACAGTGTCCTAAAAGGGCAGAAAACAGTTGATGGACTACACCAATTTCCTTATTCCCCTGCTGGATTCAGTTCTCCCCAGTCATGCTCAGTGTCTCATCACTTTCCATTATTTCTTCTCTTTAACCTCTCATTGCCTACTGGATACCTGAAGTATTTAGTAAAAATAAGATAAAATCTCAAGTTCAAGGGCAAGATAGAAAGAAAAAGCTGTCCAGGAAGAAATGACAAAGACATTATAGCTAACTTTTGGACTGGCTGCCCCTCAGAGTCCACATCAACCTCCCTAAGAGGTTCCAGGAGCTCTCAAAGATACCAATGCTGCCAGCATAGGGCCTCCTCCACAGTTTGTACTATCCAAGTCTGCCCTGCTGGTGATAGACCATCCAAACTGAAATGGATGCTTGCCGTGATCCAGACTAACCAGATTCTCTGTCTAGAAATATTCGAGATAGAAATTAGTGTTACAAGTGATTCTTTCTGTCCATTTGAACTCTGAACAGAGAAGAGGGGAAATTGAGGCACAGCTGCCTCCTACATTGCATACCAAGGAAGGGAAACTGCAATCTCGAGGGGAGGTTAAAGGGATGAATAGGGGTCGGATGAGATGGCATCAAAAAAAGAAACAGCCAGGTCAGCTTCCCAAATTGGGCTCCTATAGTCACTGCCTTCAGTTCTAAGAGCTACTCCTGAATTGTTCAACAAATTATCTCATTTTTTGCTCGATCTATCTAGAGCGCATTTTTGTTACTTGCAAACCAAAGTATATTTACTAGGTAATAGCAAGTGATTTTTCTCAGCATCCAGTCAACTTGGAAGGGTGGTATATAAATAAATAGATTGGTTTCATACAACTAAAAACAGAAAAATAAATATTCATTGTCCTTCTTGCCTGTGTCATTATCATTCTTTGCAGTAGCATGGTCAGAGTCAGATTTTTTTGCCAATCAGTTAGGTTGCTAACCCAGTTATATTACAGTATAATAATAGCTATTAGGTTGGTTCCTTAAAACATTGAACTTAAATCTTATTGCAAGAGGGTGTCTTCCCATAGGTGCAACCAATATGTCGGTAGAAAATGGCTTCAGGTGCTCTCAAAGATGTCAGCATGAACCAAAGAACAATTGGAGAAGGGCTCCAGCCTGTAAGTGGTGAGTGAATAGGCTAGATCCCACCTCAGTCTTCCAAGACAGCAAATGCAGTCCACTTTCCACTCAAAGCAAAGAGCATTTAACTGCTTCTCATCTCCATAATATTATACATAGTAGGAACTTAAACATCATTTATAGACTGTTATCCTTCACACAGTAGAACTTTTGACTTTATGGTGAATTGACTATATATACAGTCATAAACACTTGAGGCATGATTGAAGAGGTTTCTGTTCCTGAGTGTCTCAATTTCAAAGACAAACCATAGCTTGGCATATCTACTGTGATACCGATGTCTGTAATGTTCAAAATGTTATGTGGCAGCTGAAAACAACATAGCTAACTGGAGTATGACAATTTCGCATGCAAATGTGAGCTTTTTGTTTTAATCTATTCCGAGCTTTTTAAGGGTTCCAGACCCATGTGTAATATAATTTGGTTTTGACCACGGGTAATAAGAGAACTCTAACATCACTACCATTAAATTCTGCATCATCAGTTGGCAGAACGGCGAGCAGAAATCTGACACCTACTCAATTGTGTCTTCCTAAAGCTCATTTATCAATGCAGGAAGAGACACAGCAAATAAGCAGTTCTGTTCCCAATTGAGGCCTCAGACAAACGAGAATCCATCTTCTTTTAAAGATGGGTCAGAAGGTACAGCATGATTACTCTCAGTGTTGCCTGAGGTCCCAGCATTGTGATACAAAGATTTTTTCATTAAAAAAATTTCTGACAAAGCTAAAGCTAATAATTTTTTCAGAATGGTCTTAGCAACACATAGAATGCTTCAGTCAGAGGATTGTCAAGGATCTCAGAAGAGGGAAAGAAGTCCGTTTTCTTGGGAGGAGGAGAGAAGCACGGAGGACTGCGAGTGGGGGTAGGATGAGCAGGTGGTGTGATCTCACAGTTGACCAGGAATGTGCTTCCCATGGCCAGTCTGTTTCCAGGAGGGTCTTCAGGAGGGTTATTCTGCTTTGCAGTTCTGGTTTACCCTGAGGGATGCGTCAAAGGTGGGGATGGTGTGGGGTGGCAGTAAGTTAACAAAAGTTTGCTCAAGTCAGTTTGACAAGCACTTCATTCCAGTTAATAAGTGAAGAAAACAGCTCAGTTATGATTGACGAGAAAAAGAATGAGAAGTTGAAGTGACTTTGTCTGGGCTGCAGGCGGAAAATGTGAGTCTGCCTGAGTCTTGCCTAATTCATGTGGATGAGAGTGGTCTCTATAGTAAGCTGGCTGTTCTCTATAATGAGAGGGGTGAAGGACTTTCTTTCATCTTCCTGATTTTTGATCTCACAGGGCTCGGGTAAATTTTAGCATTGGCAAGATGACAGTGCCTACCTCAGTGGATAATCTAGGATCAATTGTGCTCTAATTTGTAAAGTGCTTAGCCCATCATTTTTAACCTCTAAGTGTTCGGCACACAACTATGTTTAGACATCCCTGCATCATGAGGAAACCCTCCTTCCTTTACTCTGCATTCTCCATGCTACAGTTCTTCCCTCTTTTTTTCTGGCTCTCATCTCTGACACTGAGGTTTCCAAACTCAGGCATCTAGAGGAGGCTCATCCTCCTGGGACATAGGGTTAGTGAGAAAAAGCTCTTTTCTCTGTCCAGTGAGACTGTGCAGACAGGAGGGGAGTGAAGGCTTCCAGAGCTTGGAAGAGTTGTAGGGGGGTGAGTTGGGATGAGGCACAGGGAGGGGAGAGTGGTATGCATCTGGCAAACAGCTCGATTTAGAGATTCTGAAATGCTTAAGCAGGTATTTGGGTACTTATTCCAAGAACGTGTTCCAGTACCTGAGTTTTCCAGGTGAGATTTTGGACTCTAACCTGAAAGTACATGGTCCCTGTGTGAAAAGAGAGAAAATATGAAATTATACTGCCCACATTAACCTCTTATTCTTCTTCTACACTAATTATCCCTAAAAAGACACCAAAGCAAACAAAAAAGCTCAAAGCAGGAGAATGGAAAGTGACCACAGTATGAAGAAGAGCTTGAGTGCAAGGTGGAGTTGAGAAGGAAGAGGAGATACCATCAGTGTCCCATTCTAGGGACAAGCCTGGGTTACTCAGAGGGAAGGCAGGAGAGAAGCAGTGTCTCTCAGCATTCACAGAGAAGCTCACTCACTGTTGTCTGCTTGTTCTCTGATTCCACTCAGAATGCAGTGTTGCCACTCTGAAGCCATAGCCAGAAAGTGAACTCTAACCAAGGTGACCTTAATCTCCTAGTTATAATTTTATGACTTTTTTTAATCACTGAAGTTTTTTTGTCCCTGAAAATTTTTAGGGACAAACCAGAAAACTTGATCACCCTTTCACTTAAATATTTCTTGTCTTTAATTGTTGTTCACCATCAAATTAATTATTTGTCTCACTACAGAATTTATTTGATGGTGAAGTAAACTGACTGAATGATTTATTTTGAGTTAGGAAAAGTGAACCATCTTAGTTTTCACGGGTCCATTTCAGGGATCCACGTTGCATCCATGAGACATGAGTGCAATCACAGAACATTTCTTGACTGACATGGCTCTGTGACCCAGGCTCATGATGTGTTGAGATGGGCAGGAGTCCAGCCTCTGCATTAGAAGGCCCATGTCATAGTCCTAGTTGGTCTGACAGTGTGTGCCTCTGGACAAGTTATTCTGAAGTTACTTACATTCATGAACCCTAAAAATTCAAGAAGTGGTGCTACTCAAAGAGTTTTTGTCATAATGAAATTAGATACCCTGTGTGCAATTATTGAAGTGATACCTAGAGTATGTTGTGTAGAATACATATTTAATGTTTTTCACCATTATTATTTATTTAATCATTACCTGTTTCTACACCAAATTTATAAATGAAGAAATCATGGTTGAAAGAGGTAAAAGGACTGACCTGAAGTCACATATCAGTTAGCAACAGAATGATAACTGGGTGCCTTGTTATTTTTATTTCTTTGGTGCCTTTTTGGCCAGTATTGGACTGGACTATTTCCAAGACATGAGCATGCCAACCAGAAGCCAGGACTCGGCTGGTCTCATGGTATTCCTCTACTCCAAGGCTCTCTGGCAACATCAAAGACCTGGACCTGCTCATGCTAAGCCCTGTGTTACCGTGTGCTTTGAACCAAGCTAGAGAACAAGGCCATAGCTGAAAAGTTAGTAAAACCAGGCGCATCAAACAAAAGCAGGATTTGTTTTTCTTTTGCAAAAGAAGAAACTATGAGTTTCGGGTGATTCCTCAAGCTCCAAGGGAAGCAGACTGCCATGTGTCTTGGAAAAAAACTTGGGCCCATCCGGAACCAAGACAATGAGCTGAGTCCACTTCTATCTCCAGACAACCTTACCCATTATGAAGGAAGAGGCAGTCAATCCAAGAATGTGCCTGAAATCCACTCGAATGCCCAGTTCAGGGTTCCATTGTGAGGTCCTCCTTTCCAGGAACACTTCCAAGGATTGCAGAGGAATGACCTTCCTCCATTGTATTCTCTTTGTTCCTAAACTCACCCCACTCAAGGAGCCCACCTTCTCTGCTCATAATGCCTTCTACTCAGCACATCCTACTGTGGTCTCCCCAGATGTCCCCCTGCTGGTGGCCATACCTGACTCACTGGGAAGCCATGTGTAATCACTGCAGCTGCGGAGGAACTCCTGGACCTCACAGTGTCTACAGTTGCCACACAATATATGTGGAATTATTTGGGGCCCTTACTACTTGTACTGCAACTTGACTATTTGTGTGGGCTGTTTTCAAACCACAGGAGAAAGATATGGCTCTGGAGACAGAGAATGTGCCCAGGGTGTTCCAGGTTTGTCCAGAGACTGACTTTAGGTCCTGAGACCATAATCACATTCCAAGAAGTACCAGTTTCTGATTTGTTATGTGTGGATGAACTTTTATGAACCTATATTTATATATAGAATATGTGTATGATACATTCTTTATATTATAAGGTTTATGTACTACTCACTTTTGCACAAACACAATAGAAAATGTGAAAGGGATTATAATAAGAACAAGAGAAAGATATTAGATTCTAAGAGACCTATGCTACAGCATCAAGAAGACATGAAAGATAAATAAAACAGTTTTCACAACTGATCTACTGACCCCAAAGATTTGAGTATACAGAAATGCTGGGACAGAACCTATGTATGTTTCTGGAAGGATCGGTCGCTGGGACACACACACTCTCCATCTCTCGATGCTGGTTCATGAGAGCTTCAGTCAAACTTTATTACTAGAGTCACAGATATAGGCTCTGACTGACATGCCGCAAAACCAGGCATGGGTAGGGCAGAGGAGCATCAGTGGGTACCCCTTCCACCACCTACGTGCCAGAACTTTGGAGAAAGTAATATACTTCAAAGAAAGTTGGTGGTTGGTTGGGTTCTCTGATGTACTTGATGGTGGTGATGTTGTGATAAACTGTAAAGAAGGGTTTGGTTGTTTCACAAATCTTGTAAATGACCTTCGACCCCGGAGGTCCATCCAGGATTTCGATATACTCTTTGTTACAGTCATTGAACCTGTGTCACAGAAAAAAAGTAGGTATCAGCTTTTGGAATCCTCCTTGCTCTAGCAAAATATCTCTCACCAAAAATGACACAAATTACAACAGTTTTCTTGTAAGAAATGCAAGGCCACATGTGAACAAGGGCAGGAACGTTTATTGGTCCTTCTAAAAAGGTGGGTCAATCCACACAATTTCTACCTTCTGAGAAATCTTCCCTTCCACCTGGGCAGCCAAGGACTTCCCAATCTCATTGCTTTCATGTTCTCCAGAAAGCCCAACCTGTGACTCTGGGATTTCAGTTTAGGAATATTAGTGTCAAACACAATAGAAAATGTGATTCAAGCTCCCCAAATTGAGTGCTGCCAACACAGTGGTGCATTTCACAGGTTACATCCTCTGTATTAAAGTGAGAAGAGTCAGACATGAATGTGGGGATGCCATGGCCAGATTTTGGCCTCCCCCTCCAGTGGAAGATGGGGCAGAAGATTGGGAGGCATGATCCTCTAACCAAACTCTGGACAGAGGAGAGAGGGGCTTCCCTCTCCACCCTGTGAGTGACTAGCTGCACATGGGGCTCTCTCAGTCTTTGGAGGTCTCTGCGCTTTCCTCTACTCCTTATACTTTTCCAGACCTGCTCTCCACCCCTCATTTTCAGGTGGACCCCAGCACATCTCACATGCATAGTAGAGGGACCA
Source organism: Carlito syrichta (assembly GCF_000164805.1). NCBI lineage: Eukaryota > Metazoa > Chordata > Mammalia > Primates > Tarsiidae > Carlito > Carlito syrichta. Next base: position 12,505 of record NW_007260578.1, on the reverse strand, counting down.
GCATAATTTGACAAGTGGACATCCCACTAGGACTCTCACACAAAGCTGACGTTGTATTAGTTTTGCCCTTGGCCAACCCTGAGACTGTCTTTGGTGCTGAGAACAGTGAGATCCAAAATCAATTTTAGAAAAGGACAAAGGGACGATATGGGGAAATGTTCAGAGCTGTCCATTCCTCTGACCCTGGACAGATGGTGAAACAGGAAATATCCACCTTCTTCATCTCAGGCCTTCCTCAACCTCCTTCTTTCCTTGTTTCACTGTCCTTGTCTTCTGGGCTACATACAAATCTTGTATCAGAAACCTCAAGCACAACTTAGGCAGTTGGTCTAAGCCCTATTTTTGAGGCAAATGTCTGTATTGTGTGCTTCATCACATGGGCTACCTGCATAGCCTAGTGGGGGTTCCAACCCTCTGATATATGTTTGAGAGAACAGGGTCACTCAGTTACATGGATGCCATCATCTGTTTCTTCCACTCTTTTGGACTTGTTATGAAACTGAAGGAAATGTGGCTCCCTTGCTCAGTCAGTAAAGACTATCCTGGTATAGCATTGCAGCAGTTAACTCATGCTGCATTGGAAATGCTTTCTGTGACTTTATCATTTTATTCATTCATTCAAAAACATGATTTGACACCCAAAGATTGACTCTTATTTAGTATAGATACACAAAGGTATAGGCACAAGTACCATTACCCTTTCAATTCTTTTTACAGCTTTTCCCTGGGTATCCTATGGAGCACATGTGAGAGAAAGATTTAGGAAAGGGGATTGGGTATTATGGAAGAGTGTGCCCTTGAACTAACCAATGAAATAAAACATGAGGACTGTACACAGAGGATAGACAAGTGGGTGGGGGTTGAAGGATGCATTCCAGGCAGAGGGGTAGTGTGAGCAAAAGCAAGGAGCTGCTGGATTCGCTTGTGACCAGAAAACAGCGTGTTGTGGCTCAGCCCAAGAGCAGGTTCAGTGGGAGGAAGTGATCAGAAGGAAGCAGAGGTCCAGGGGCACGTCACAAAAGACTTGCAAAGGCATGACAAGGAAGATAAACTCTTTCCTGAGAACATGGAGCCACAGAAGGGTCTTCAGCAGTTAGTGGAAATGAAATTGGATTGTGTGTTAGATGCCCGTGGTGGATGATGAACTGGAAGAGGCTAAGGTGAACTCCTTTTTAGAAACCTTAAAAATATCAGCACAGAAAACTTGCAGTTTTAGCACGCACTTGATTTCAGGAATTGCTAATATTATGTTGTCACCCAAAGGCTGCTCGATGATCCAGATGCATTCGGTTTCTGGCCTGACATTATGGATGAACTTGCCATAACCATCCGTGTAGCGGCCTCCACACTCACCGGGCACTGTAAGAGGAGTAAAGGCATCCAAGTCCTGCATGGCAGCTCCAGGCCTGGGAATTGATATGCCTTTCCTGGATCCCCGATTATTATTATTATTGGGTTTTTTTCTGAGTTGGAGTCTCACTTTGTCACCCAGACTGGAGTGCAGTAGCATCCTCACGGTCACCACAACCTCAACCTGCTGGGCTCAGATGATCCTTCCACCTCAGCCTTCCACGTAGCTGGAACTACAGGCACATGCCACCACACCTGGCTAATTTTTTGATTTATTGTAGAGATGAAGTCTCACCAAGTTGCTCAGGCTGGTCTTGAACCCATGGGCTCAGGCAATTCTCTCACCTCAGCCTCCCAAAGTGCTGGGATTATAGGCATGAGCCACCACCACGCCTGGCCAGATACCCAGTTATTCATAATTCTCCTAACCTCCTGTCCTTGGCAACAGAATTCGACCTTAAAGAATCTGAAAGTTGTCCTTTTTTACTTAGGCTGTTCAGACTTGTGAAGGCAAACATGCTCATTTTAAAGTACCATTTGTCTTTAACTAGCAGGAACTAAGAAGAAACTAATTCTTCACACGGACACATTCTTTTTTATGAAAGGCATTGCAAGATTGGTGAGGGGAAAGCATAAACACCTGCTTTCTGCCTCTCTGAGTATCTTTTATTAGGGTGGGCCAGAGAAATAACAAACAGATCTCTTGCCCCAAGAGACCTAACCCCTCAGCAGATGAGAATCCCGGTCATTGTAAGACCTGAGGGAAGAGTTCCATGGCCCTGCTGATGCCTTGGTGAAATAAAAATGGCAGCTTTCCTAAGGGGTCACTGTGATTATGTTTATAAACTGGTACTCCCACACACATCATCTCATACTAAGTCAGTTAATCAGTTCATCAGTGAATGAATGAATCAGTCATCAGCCTAAACCAGGAGTCCTCCTCTCTTCCCTCTATCCCACATCCTTCATGCTGTTCTTCCCTCTTCCTTTAAGGCTACATCTCTGACGTTGAAGATGAGCAGCCGCTTAGTTCTCCAGACTCCAGGCATTTAGAGAAGGCTCTGTCCTTCTGGAACACAGGCTCTGTGGCGAGGCAACTCCTTTCTCAGCCCAGTGAGGCTGTGCAGATAAGAAGATGGAGGACACTCCTGGGGCTTAAGGAATGTAAGCTGAGGGGAGAAGACACCAGAAGGGGAGGCCTGAGGACGTGTGGAGGGCCAATTGGGGTTTATGAAGGATAAAGCAGATTGTCATGTACAGAAATACCAAGTTATTTTGCCCAGTTGTCCCTAGTCCATGCCCTTTCCAGGGAGTCCTTTGGAGTCCAACCCCAAAACTCATTGTGTCTGTGTGAGGAAAAGGGAGAGGGAGTCATGCTCTGGTCTGCATTTACCTTGGGAACGTGATGCTGAAACAGTTATGACTGGAAGACAAAAAAAACAGAGAAATAAAATGAAAGAATGAAAGTTACCAGTGGGTCAAAGTAGGAGAATGGAAATTGACCACACTCTGAAGGGGAACTTGAATGCAAGGGATGGTATTCCAGCAGGAGCAGGTAGCATCACTGTTTACATGCCTGGGAGCAGCCCTTGTTACCCAGTGGGAAGGAGAAAAGAAGGAATGAGTGTCAGCATTCACAGAATAGCTTACTTACCACTCTATCTTTGTGTCTCTGATTCCACTCAAAGTTCAATTTTCCCACTCTGAAGCCATAATCAGAAAAGACTGCTTCTGCTTTAGTGACCAACTTGTCTTGGATTCACCAAGTTTCTCTAAAATTTAGCACTAGTTTCCCGTGTTTCAAGAAATCCTAATTTATTGGGAAAACCCAGAAATGTCAGACACCCTAATTCTAACCTCTATATTCTTTTTTTTTTTTTTTGAGTTGGAGTCGTACTCTGTCGCCCAGACTGGAGTGCAGTGGCCGCTCCCGGCCACTGCAGCCTCAACCTGCTGGGCTCCAGTGATCCTTCCGCCTCAGCCTTCCAAGTAGCCGGAATTACAGGCATGCACTACCATGCCCGGCTGATTTTTTAATTTTTATTGTAGAGATGAGGTCTCGCTGCCCAGGCGGGTCTCGAACCCACGGGCTCAGGCAATCCACTCACCTCAGCCTCCCAAAGGTGCAGGATTACAGACTGAGCCACCGAGCCTGCTACCTCTATATTCTTATTGAAATGTGTGAAATGAGACTAGACCAATTTAATGTTGAATTAAGTTCATTCAATAAATATATCAGCTGTGTAAAAATAAACATTATTATTCTCTGGAAACTTCACTATTTCTGGCACCTGAGTTAAATACTTGGATCAAAGAAAGCTCTGGGTGCAATCATAAGGCACCCACGGTGAATATGACATTGTGACTCATAGTCAGAATAAGACCTCGTCGGCAGTAGCACAGGTTCACAATCACATGACGACTCTGATTAACATTCTCTGTTGGAAATAGAACTGAAAGGCTTTGGACAAGTTACTTATCTCCCTAATCTTTAGTTCTGTTCTCTCTCCAGTGGACATACTGACAGTATTTGCCTAGTAAGGAGGGTGATCCACACAATCCCATGGCCCAGAACAGAGTTCAGGGTAGCCTGCCACCAATCAACTTGTCACTCTAATGTTCTCAGGAGTTTTGCTCCCTTTCTCACATTAGATTATATTTTTACTTGATTATTAATAACCACCGTAATGTTCTATAATCTGTTCTAGACAGAGCTCAACCAGGACCGTGGGTACATCTTAGCTGTCCTTCTTAGCTATCCATAGGCCTTTGAGGTGTAAAGAAGAGTTTCCCCAATGCTAAAGTCTCTATCTGCTCTCTAGGTTATAGATCATGGTTTGCCAGAAAGCAGACCTCAAATGCAAATCTTTAAAATGGATCCTTTGCTCCTTTTCCGTCTCTCCAGGTGGTCTCAGAGGAAGAATCCAAAGCTGGTCATAGGCCAACATAATCTCCTGTTTGGACGCCCTCCTGCTTCAGTTTAACTTACAGTACTTTTACATTTACAGACCTTGTGTTCGTGACATGAGAGGAACTGAGGCCCGTAGAAACCAAGAGACTTGTTTCAAGTCCCAAGGTATCAGTGGCAACACCAAGGTTAGTTTCTAATCTCCTAACTGGCCTCTTGTAAAGCCCTCTCTATTTCACTAGAGTGCCATTTCTAGTCTGGACCCACATACTGCCTTGAGCTCCTTTCATCTAGATTCTTAGCTCCAGGCCTGAGACATAAAGAAAAGACTGGAGCAACCCCTTCAGGTCCCCTCCCACTGTGGGAGCTTTCCGAATACTCCTTTCTCAAAAAAACACCAAAAAAAGAAAGAAAGAAAAGAAGAGACTGCCCCTCTAAAAAATGCTCTGTGGATAATATTCAGGCTATGATTTTAATGATCACCTCAGGGGGCACCTCAGGATGCTTTCGTAAAGAACTAATCTTCAGTTTGTCTCAGAGAAGTTTTATGGCTTATTAACTCCTCACAGTAACCTGGCTTGTTTGTTCAGTATTTTGCCCCTGAGGATCGCATAGGTTGATTGACTTGGCCAAGCTCACACAACACTTTCCTACTACTTGCTGCAAGCCAAGGACACCTGCCTCCTTTTTGGCATGTTTCCTTTCTGACTTCACCAGGAACAAGGAAAGCCAATGGCAAGCATATTGAATGATGCTCCAAAGCCCTGATTTTGACAGAAGGTATAAGCTGTTATCTGTCAAAGATGGAGGTGGACATCTGAAGCTGGATGATAACTTTCACCAGAGTAGGCCAAGCAGAAGTGGTGCTGGATGACTTGCAGGAATCTGGGAAGGAGAGGAGAGCGTTGAGGGAGGGGGGAAAACAGCCCCTACATGAGTGCGCAGTTGGCAAAAGTGAGCAACACAGGAGAAATGTGCAAGGCAGTAAAGTACTGAGTGAGAACATGAGTACAGAGAGAAGCGAGGAGAGAAGGAAACAAGAAAGGAAAGGGGAGAGGAAGAGGAAGACAGGAAGGGAGGGAGAGAGAAGGAGGGAAATAGAGCCACCAAGCGAATGAGAGTGAAAGGGATGATGAGCTCTCCCTGCGGAAATATACACCCCAGTTTCTCCAAGGCAGCATTCTTCAGAGTTCACCAATCCTTGTGCATGTTATGCAACTCATAGGGCCCAGATGCTGAGGGGGCAAGTAACTCTTCCTCTTCCAGGGCATCCTTAGCTTCAGTTGGGAGTTGCTATTTATTGCTGCTCCTGAATTTGCTGCAGCTGCCATATGCCAATCCACTGGGGCAGATGCAGAGTAACCCAGGATCCCCATTTACCCCTTTTTCTTTCCACTCTGATGCATTTAAGTCAGGGTCTCCTGTCTAGCACCTACCTGCTGTCCAATTACTTGAAATGCCTCCAAAGCAAGACTGAATCTGAATCACTTAGGCATTCCCTGGTGAGCCAAGGCTAGCCCCTGCAGAATCACAGCATAAATTGATTAAGGCAGAAAGAAGGCCATCAGGACCCACGTCACAACGGGGCTCAGATGTCCAGAAGTGTTAACAATTGGGCGGACATCTGTTCAATACAGGAACATTTCTCTGTTGTTCCTTTTTCTATAGCACAATGGAGGAAATGAGACGTTTTCTGTGAAGGAGAGTACCTTGCAGCCTGTCAGCCACTGGGCTTGTTTCTATGCAACAAGCAAACTACAACATTTCTGAGGTTAAACAAGAAAGCAGAGAGAGGCCAGGAGAATGGACCCAGGATCCATGTGTTACCTGTCCCGAGCAGCAATGCCCAAGTGACGGTTCTGGACAGCCGCATCCTGCAAGGCCTGGTACTAGCCTCAAGAGTGAGCTCAGCTCTGGTAGCTTGGGGCTTTATAGAGTCACTCTTGTAATCTGACCTCCTCCTGCCTGGAGCCAAGGTTTGGCAAGCTGCAGGATCTGAGGGTGGTGCAAGGTCACCTGGGTAGTCTATAGAGGGACTTGTGAGATGTGGCTAGATGCTAATGGACACTTGTCTTCTCAGCTGTGTTTTGGGTCCTTTGTCATCCTAGTGAAATCTAATGGGAAGATGCTCCTTTTCCCTCCTTTCCAGGTGGTCTCAGAGGAAGAATCCAAAGTTGGTTACAGGCTTACATAATCTCCTGTTTGGGAAGCCCTCCTGCTTCAGTTTAATTTATAGCACTTTTACATTTTTTGACCCTGTGTTGGTGACATGAGAGGAACCGAGGCCCATAGAAACCAAAAGATTTGTTTCAAGTCCCAAGGTATTAGTGGTGACACCAAGGTTAGTTTCTAATCTCCTAATTGCCTTGCCCCTTCTAAAGCTCTCCATGTCACTAGAAGGCAAGATATAGAATAGGCTGCTTAGCTGATATTCTTGGCACAATGTTCTAGCAGGTGCACCTGTGTGTGGTGTGAAAGTTGAGCATACACATTGGGTCTTGCTTGTTGTACTCAGCTAAATCGGTGTCCAGAGCTTAGGGGGACACAGCACTCAGGACACACAATGTTTCTGTACAGTTGTAATTCTCTGTAAGTCTGGCTACTGAAATTGTCTGTTATAATCTGAGACCAGTTTTAGTTGCTGAGATAACTCCCTGCAACTCTAAGACTAATTTAATCCATTGCTGTAGCCCACAGATGAGAGCTTGCCGTGTCCCAGGGCAGTTTTATGGTTCAAAGAACACAGTTGAAACCCCAGGGGAAGACAGGCTTACAGTTTCTCAAGGAGTTACACAGAGAATTATTTTATGACCCAGCATTCCAAGAAAATGCAGAACATAATCCCACTAACACTTGTACATGAGCAGTCACATCAGTATCAATATTACTAATAATAGTCCAAAGTGAAACCAACCCCAATTTCCCTTAACTGATGAGTAGGTAAATGAATCCTGTTATATCCATACAGAAGAATGTTTTTCCATCAAAAAAGGAATAGTAGGTCTCATGCCTACAAGTGTCCATTACCAATTTATACAATAACTAGGAAAAATGTGTTTTTATTTTTCTGATCTCTAACCTATGTGAATTTTTACCAAATCTTTTAATATTCCTTCTTTATCAAATAAACCAGAATCAATACCTAACTTTTAAAAGTGTGCCTTTCTTCAATTTCCACTGGGGACAAAATCTTTTTTGCCTGATATCCAACTACAACCCTTTTTGTGTATGAAATGCCTGTTTATAACCTCAGGCTAATTTTTTACTGTATTGCTCTTTTTCTTCTTATGGGTCGTAAAAGGTGCCTTTGTTCTTTCCAAACCATAACACAATGTACACAAGGCCCTAATGGGTTCACAGTGCAAAGGAATTTTCCAATTCAAAAAGAACAGGGTGAAACTTTTAGGCTAAGAGCCATCCAGTCACTGAGACCTCCTAGCTAAGGGATGGAGGAGCAAAGGTGGAGATTTTTCCCCTTGCTCAGAATTTAATCCTAATTCTACTTCAGTGGTTCCACCTCTGGGTATTATTAACATCAACTGTAATACTTCCTAAACATTCTCTTTTTCCTCTCACCTCAGATACCCTGTGCCATTATTCCTCATTCACACGATTTCTACTCCTGAATTTGGGGAGAGGATAACGCTCTCCACAATTGAATTAAATGCCCAAATGGAACAAATGCTGGAGTCAATTGAGACAATGCAGTCTTTCCTCTTTTACTGTTATCCAACCAAATTGGAATTGGTTTCTCATTCTGCACAGTAAGGTCAAACACCCAAATGGAGATTTGCAGCAGAAGGGAGGGCATGTTATTTGCATGGCACTGAACTGGGAGAAGCAGTCAGCTCTTATGCTTGGGTGGAGAGGGGGTGGGGGGTGTGTGTGCAAATTTCAGAAAAAACAGAAGTGCAGATAAAATTGTATAACAATACATAAAAGTTACTCATTATTTGGCCTAAAAGGATGAGATGTCATGGAGTGGTGTCTCATAAGTCATAGGTAGATTCAAAGATTTTCTGATTTGCAATTGGAAAGCAGTTTTATTTAAAAATTTGGTGTTAGAAGATTCGAATGTGAACTCTGACTTGACTCATGGGAGTGACTTTCTCCATGCAACCTTTGAAGTGAATTTGGAACAAAGAATGGTGGTCAGAGTTTAGTCCTTAGTTCTCTCTTATCTGAGGCACATGCTAGGATATTCACTGTGGTCTTGCTTTCTGAAAAACAACTCAAGGACATAAGATACTATCTTTAGTTTCTATAGGGAAACCAAGCATTCCTTGATTCTAACTTTCTTGACTATTGTTTTAAAGTGCTGTATCTTATTTTTTTTATATGATTGTGAGTATTTTTTCATTTCTTTTTTTTTTTCTTTTTTTTAATCAATATTTTTTATTATGGTTTTGTGGGGTACAGTTAAGGGTTAGGTGTACAATTATGTTTCATTCAGGCATCCTGTTGATAAGAGGTGTTTCCCCATCCCCCGACAGATATTTGCTACTGTTAATGCCATCCCCCCCCCATAGTTTCCCAGTACCGTCAGTCATTTTCTTATAGTATTACATTGGATGTTCAAGGTCCATTATATGAGTGAGAACATGTGATACTCGGATCTTTGTTTCTGTGAGAAGTCACTCAGTATTACAGACTCTAGTTCCATTCAGGTTGCTGCGAAATTCATGATTTTGTTCTTTTTTATGGCTGCATAGTATTCCATCATGTATATGTACCACATTTTTTTAATCCAGTCCTCTTTTACTGGGCAGCATGGTTGTTTCCAGGTTCTTGCTATTGTGAACAACTCTGCGATAAACATACATGTGCAGGTATCTTTTTTATAGAGTGATTTGAGTTCTTCAGGGTATATTCCCAGTAGGGAGATTGCGGGGTCATATGGAAGGTCAATTTTTAGAGCGTTTAGGAATTGCCACGCTGCTTTCCACAGAGGTTGCACTAGTTTACACTCCCACCAACAGTGTAGAAGTGTTCCCTTTTCGCCACACCCTCTCCAGCAGCTGTTAATTTTTGAGTTGTTGATAATTGCCATTCTGACTGGAGTTCGGTGGTATCTCAGTGTGGTTTTGATTTGCATCTCCCTGATGATTAGTGAAGTTGAGCATTTCTTCATGTGTTCGTTGACTGCTCGAATGTCTTCTTTGTGAAGTGTCTGTTCATATCTTTTGCCCATTTTATAATGGGGTTGTTTGTTTTCTTCTTTTCAGCATGTTTGAGTTCCTTGTAGATCCCAGGATGTTAAGCTTTTGTCAGACCTGGTGTTGGCAAATACTTTTTCCCAGTCTGTGGGCTGTCTCCCTGCTCTCTTGATGGTTTCTTTGGCTTTGCAGAAGCTTGTCAGTTTAATAAGCTCCCACTTGTCTATCTTCTTTCTTATGACCTGTGGGTTTCGGGTTTTGTTCAGGAATTGGATGCCAGTTCCAATTTCCATGAGGGTATTTCCTTCCTTTTCTAAGATTCTTATGCCTTGAGGTTTTACATTTAGGTTTCTGATCCATTTGGAGTTAACCTTTGTGCATGGGGATAGATAGGGGTCTTGTTTCAATCTTCTGCATGTGGTCAGCCAGTTTTCCCAGCACTATTTACTGAATAGGTTCTCCTCTCCCCATTGGTAGGTGGTGGGGGCTTTGTCGAAGATGAGTTGGTTGAGAAATTGAGGTTTTGCTTCTGGAATCTCTATTCTATTTCATTGATCTATATGCCTGTTCCTGTACCAATACCAAGCTGTTTTGATGATTGTAGTTTTATAGTAAAGTTTGAAGTCTGGTAATGTGATACCACCTGCTTTGTTTTTTTTGCTGAGGATTGTTCTGGCTATTCTTGGATGTTTGTGTTCCATATGAATTCCTGTGTTGTTTTTTCTAGGTCTGAGAAGAATGTTGCTGGTAATTTGATGGGTATTGCATTGAATTTGTAGATTGCCTTAGGTAAGATGGACATCTTCGCGATGTTGATTCTTCCAATCCATGAGCATGGGATATTTTTCCACTTGTTTGTGTCATCTTTGATTTCTTTGAGCAGTATTTTGTAATTTTCATTGTAAAGGTCTTTCACGTCTCTGGTTAGGAAGATACCAAGGTATTTCATTTTTTTGTGGCTATTGTGAATGGAATTGTGTTTTTTATTTGGGTTTCTGTTTGTTTATTATTGGTGTAGAGAAATGCAATTGTCTTTTGTACATTTATTTTGTATCCTGAGTCTTTGCCAAAGGCTTTATCAATGTAAGGAGGCTTTTGACAGATTCTCTTGGGTTTTCAAGGTACACCATCATATCATCTGCAAAGAAAGATAACTTGACTTCCTCTTTTCCTATTTGGATACCCCTGATTGCCTCCTCTTCTCTGATTGTTCAAACCAGGACTTCCAATACTATGTTGAACAGGAGGGGTGAGAGTGGGCATCCTTGTCTAGTTCCAGTTTTCAGGGGAATTGGTTCCAATTTTTGTCCATTTAGGAGTATGCTGGCTGTGGGTTTCTCATAGATGGCTTTTACTATTTTGAGGTATGTTCCCCGTATGCCTAGATGTTCAAGGGTTTTTATCAAGAAGAGGTGCTGTATTTTATAAAAAGCTTTTTCTGCATCTAATGATATGATCATGTGGTTTTTGTTTTGACATCTGTTGATGTATTTAATTACATTTATGGTTTTACGAAT
>NW_007260578.1:0-697 GCF_000164805.1 Carlito syrichta | reverse complement strand
ACCAGCTTTTTGTTTCTTGATTTTTTGTATTATCTTTTTGTCTTCTATGTCCTGGATTTGGGCTTTTATTTTGGTGATCTGGATTCTTCTGCTGAAATTACGGTTTTTGTGGTCTTGCTTTTCCGGCTTCTTTAGGTGGCTTGTTAGGTTGTGAATTTCTGTTCGTTCCATTTTCTTCATGTGTGTTTGTAGGGATATAAATTCCCCTCTTACTACAGCTTTCAGGGCATCCCAGAGATTTTGATAAGATGTTTCTTAATTTTCATTTGTTTCCAGGTATCTTTTGATCCCTGTTTTGATTTTGTCGTTGACCCAGGAGTTGTTTAGCATCATGCTGTTTAGTGTCCATGTCTTTGTGGGTTTTGGGGGCACTTTGTTGGTGTCAATGTTTATTTTTATTCCACTGTGGTCCGAGAAGGTGCTTTTAGAATTTCGGTCCTTTTAAATTTGCTTATGCTTGATTTATAGCCGAGTATGTGGTCGATCTTAGAATATGTTCCATGTTGTGATGAGTAGTATGTGTATTCTGTGGTCTTTGGATGGAGTGTTCTGTAGGTATCAATTAAGTCCATTTGGTCCAAAGTCACATTGAGGTTCCGGATCTCCTTGCTGATTTTTTGTCCTGATGATCTGTCTTGGATTGTGAGTGGGGTATTAAAGTCCCCAGTTATGATAGTGTTAGAGTCAATATCTTTCT
>NW_007260577.1:325227-325984 GCF_000164805.1 Carlito syrichta | reverse complement strand
AATAAGGGTTTTGAAAAGCTCCTGGGTATACTAGAGAGCCCAGAAAGCACACTTAGGGCAGGACCCATGCACAATAAGACTATAAGTGACTAAGCTTTCATCTCTGGTTGATTTGGGGGCTCAGCATAAGCAGAAAGTGAAAGCTAAGGCAGAGCTACAAACTGCCTGGTTAAGCATAGAAGGAAGTGACACAACACAGACCCAATCTGCAAAGACCTGGAGAATTTTTTCTTTTCCTTCTCTTCCTCCCCATCCTCCTCCTTCTCTTTCTTTGCCTTCTCCTTTTTGCTTTTTCATTTTCTTATTATTTTTTCTTTCTTTCTTTCTCAACTTCTTTGGTCTCAAACTAAGAAATTCTAAATTTGGTCACTAGCTAACCACTAAAATAACAAAATGAAGACTTCAATGACTAAAAAAAAAAGTACAGTCTTTGAAAAATTGTTTGAAAAAGTGACTAAGCAGATAGATGGCTACAGCCCACAACAAGCAACAACAGCAGCAAACACTGAAGAGGAGGGAGAAACTGATTTCTGGAGTTACTACATTATAATATCAAAAATCTCAGAGCATTACACTAAAGGAACAAAGAATTAAGAAACCATGACAAATACAGTTTTTACCCCCCACCAATTTTTTAATAGTCAGTTTCCAAGAAAAAATTAAGAGACATGTAAAGAAGTACGTATGGCTCACTTACACACACACAAATTACCAGAACTGTCCCTTAGAATGCACAGATGTTGTACTTACTAGACAA
>NW_007260577.1:324082-324720 GCF_000164805.1 Carlito syrichta | reverse complement strand
TTCTACACCCATAAATTCAATCAACCATGAATCAAAAATGTTTAGAAGAGAAATAAGGATAACTATGCTGTACTGAACATGTACAGACTATTTTTGGTTCTTATTCCCTAAACAATACAGTATAACAACTATTTACATAACATTTATATTATATTAGATATCACAAGCAATCTTGAAATGATTTAAAATATATGGGAGGATATACGTAGATTTTGGGCAAATATTATACTGTATTATATAAGGAACTTGACCACCCATGAATTGCCTGTATCTTTGGAGCACCCTGTAATCAAACCCCCACAGATACTGAGAAACAACTGTTTTTAAAGTGCTAAAGGAAACAACAACAACAACAACAACAACAAAACCCCTGCTAATCAAGAATTCTATATCTGGCAAAACTTAAAAATGAACTTAAGGCATTCCCAGGTAAACAAAACTGATGTAATTCATTGCTGGTTAGACCTGCCTGATAGGAAATACTGAAGAGGCTCCTTCAACCTGAAATGAAAGAACACTAGACAGTAATTCGAAGCCACATGAAAAAATAAGAAACACCAGTAAAATAATTTCATGTGTAAATATAAAAGCCAGTATTATTGAACTTTTGGTAATTCCTTTGTTTTAATCTACATGAC